>NC_069370.1:19964545-20267575 GCF_021730395.1 Mercenaria mercenaria | reverse complement strand
TAAATTGTGACAGTTGGTGCATTTACTTGAGTTGGTAAGAGTTCGATTATGCAATAAAAATGTAAAATGTGCCGTGAAGCCTCACATATAGAAGATGTTACGTTCGTTACTGTTTAATTCACCAGCTTACATATTAACGAGCTTCATAAAGTTCTTCCTAAGTACCTAAAATTATGGTTTTCATTAATATGAGTAAACCAGTATTCTTAATATCTCTGAAAAAGTGGTCATTTGTTTACTATGAGGACTTCTAATGTCATTTCTACTTGATGGAAGCAGTTGTTTTTATTCCAATTGCTTTTGTTCTGTAAAAGGGTACATGTACCATGGAAGCCTGTTCATAATGTGTGTTCCGCCTTTCATGTCCTCCAGAGAACAAATATTTTTGTTTTTATTCTATGCTTCAAAGTCTTATAAACTATTTCATAACAAAGTCCTTGTATGCAATTATTCTTTCTCCGTCTCTGAGTAATGTAGAGAATTTGTCAGTTTTTGTCGATAACATGTCAGAAATGATACTGATTCCAACAGCCTTGTTTTAGTTAAATGACCGCAATTGCATAACTGAATACTGAAAATAAACATTAATATTTTGCCAGAGAAATGTTTGATATTGTATACCATTCACAGTTTTGTTTCACATTTAAAACTTTGGTGGGTTTATTTCTAATTTAGAAAGTGTATAGTTTAGCGTAGTTATATCTATTCATTAGTGAAATCTCAGCTGCTGCAATTTTTTTATTCATTTTAGACTAACATATAGATAATTTGTAAAAGAATCATTTATCAATTCTTAATTTCCTTTCTTACAAGCATGTGTTTTCGAAAGTGTTAGAAGTTCCAACTGAAACAACTTGACTTGTTTTGTTCGGCTTATTTGTTAGTGATAAAGCAAAAAAAATGTAACGTAATAAATATTACTAGTAACCTTATCATTCCAAAGCGGTATGTCGGTCATTAACATGACACTACTTTATAATCTAATTAAAGAAAAATGTGACTATCCGAGAGCGAATAATAAGGGTGATTTCCTTTACGTGAACAAGATTTGTTAACTAAAAATTAGAGCTATAGATTGAAAAACAAAAAAAAAATGTAAGACACAGATGTTCGACCGGTTCATTTTAACACAAACCATGCAGACTGAATGAAGTTAAATGGAAATCACACATATTCTTATAGCATAGTTTTCGTACAAGCTATGCGCGAGTTAGTTCATGCTTATACAGTCGCTGCCAGTTGGAAAGAAGCTTGAACACATTGCGTAGACTTAAGACGTGGTCAAGAACTACCATTAGACAAGGCCGCCTTAATGGCATTTTGCTAATGTTTGCGCAGGCTGAAATGTTGAAGTTAACAGCCTTGACATTCTTAAGTAATTGGACTCAACTGGGCAAAGCAGAATTTCATTAGCGTTTAATAAATAATATGATCTCGGGAATATACATACTTAAATACAACGTGGCGCTTATCTAACTGAATAATGCTATTTCTTTCTAAATTGATTAATTTTGACCACAACAGAATGGAGTCTTGCAATCATGCGGTTTTGTTCTTTATACGCCTTTGAACATATCATTTTCTAAAAAGTCACAATACCTTTACGGCATTTCAGAACTTCTGTTTTATATACTAACTACTGGAATGAACTTACGTACGCAGTATTGCTGCAAAGACAAATAGTGCAGCTTTCATTTAAAATGTTTTGTTAAAGACTTTCACTATGCAGTTGAGCACGGTTCTTTTCGATCGCCCTATTTAATGTTTTAATGTCAACTGCTATACATAAATGTGTTCTTATCAATTGTAATCAGACAGGGCAAAATCAACATGACATTTCATATCTTCAGTAGACTTCCCCTACTTACGAAGACCTTTGCTTTGGCATGTATTTTAATAATGCATTAACATAGTTAAAAACTAAAGTGTCCGCCAGTAGCATTTGCTGAGAAAAAAGTTAATTTATTCACACATTCCATGCATACGTGTGAGTACAGAGGACGTAACGGAACATTTAGGATTTCACCAGACATTCAAAAATCGACATATAAATGTTTATCAATATTCTTGTCAATAATGAGACACCGGATGCTTAAAACTTTTCAGACGGTAAATGAACTAATGCATTACTTTTCAATTGGAAATATTAGCAGGTCTAATGATCAAAATAAAACATTAAATGATAAGTTTCTCAATTGATTAGTAAAGTAATTTCAACGTGCATTAATTGATGATGAGATAAAATTCATTTGACATGCTGTTTAAGCGGTACGTTAACGGAAATTGAAGCTTATTTCCAATGTAGTGTTACATTCTAATATGACTCAATGTTTTGTCAGATAAACATAGGAGGGAGTTAAACGTTGTATATATTCTTCCATAAACCTTAGTTAATGCGCAAACCGCATAGAGAACAGCATACTTAATTATGACATCACATAGCCACATAACGTCCGATTCATTACCACACGGATGTATGGAGTTCAGCAGAGCTTTATCACATTGTTTCAATGGGCCTGTTGAAATAAATATAAACAATGCCTTCTTGTGCTTTATTGTCCTTTAATTATTGTCTTATTTACCCCGATTAATCGTTCATATACTTAAATATTCAACCACTCGGGCTAGACTAATGCCTGCGCATCTGATCTCTCTGAGCCGTGGTAAATTAGACAATAAAAAAAATGAAGGCCTCGTTTATTTCATAAATAAAATATCATGTTTTTTTCCAATTTAATAACTGATTTTCACTATGTAACGATGCAAATATGCATCATTATACACCAGAAATATCAGTGTATGAACTAGTTACTGCTTAAATATATTAAGCGATAACACTTACAAGAAATATGATTTTATCTTAAAAGAGATTAAACAAATGCAGTCTCAATCAATAGCCACAATCACTAATGTAATATACAAAATATAAATTGCTTGATTTGAAACTTATAGTACCAGTTAACAGTAATTTTGAGTGTTTCCTGATAAGCATTTGTGATAACCTGTTAAATACTCTCATTTAACAAAAAAAAACATGATAGATATATGTATATAGATCTCTTGAAGTGTTATTAGAGGGGCTTCGCTGCCGAATAAATTCAGTTGTTACGGCAGGCAGACCGTCTCAGTTTGGATACAATTTGAATCCCCAGACAATGTGAAACCGTAGCACGATTTTACAAGCCTTTGTAATACTGTACCGCTGTTCTTAAAGTGTTTGTCACTCTAATGGAATGAAAATACATCTGTGAATTAAGGGCATGTATTTCAAATAGAGTGGCTTCGCTGCCAAACCGGTTCCCTGTTAATGCAGGATCGCAGTCTCAATATGGAAAAAAATTGAAATTTTACCCTTGACAAAGTTAGGACCGCACATGATATTACAAGCCTTAGTAACATTTGACCACTTTTGTTAAAGAGTGCTGCGTTGCTGTACTAGTAATATGAGAATGAGTGTATGTGTACTAAACTTTTAAGCGACAATTAGAAATGCATAGCTGCCGGACAGGTGCATAAAATGTTTGTTGCTTTATTGCAATGACAATATATCTGTGTATTCATTATGTTAACTACAATTAGAGGAGCTCGCTAACGAATTAATTCAGAGTTGTTAAGGCAGGAGGAACGTGTCAATTTAGACAAAAATGAAATACACCGGACAAACTGAGGTCTGCTAACAAGATTACAAGCCATAATCATATCGGATCACTGTGGCTCAAGTATTTGTCATTCTATTGTATAGAAAATATATCTGTGTATTAAGGTCGTGAACTAATCGGTTTAGCGTTAAGGGAAGAATGATGTCTCAATTTGGACAAATATTAAACGGTTACCAAAAAAAGTTCAAACAACACTAAATCATAGAAAGAATGTGTTGTTTTACATGAAACAGGGTATGAAATATGTATAATGGTCTACAAATTTACAGATATATACACTGACTTCCGTAAAAGGACTTCATAAAGAGGCCACATTTTCGGACATTTCAACGGCTTAAAAAGTCACTTTTTTTCAAAGGACTGTTATCTTTGTTTTAATGCATTTGCAATAATGTCCCAGTGGTGAAATTTCACATAACTAGGTGGAACTAGCAATCGTTAATTTCTATTTCTTTACAAATGCAATTCATTTTTAAAGAAAGACAACTTTTTGAGAATATTTCAAATACAGTCCAGTAGAGTTGAATGTTTTAATGCATTTGCATTAACGTCCCAGTGCTGAAATTTCACATAACTAGACGGAACTAGCAGTTGTTTATTCTAATTCCTTTACAAATGTCATTCATACATAAAGGAAAGAAAAATGTTGTTTGTTTGACAGATAATTATGTGTTTTGATGATCTATTCCTAAACCGGACAAAGTGAGAACAACACACATAATTACTATATTACTATTACTGGCTAGAGTAATTGTAGCTTTATTGCAATATAAATTTTTGTATTAATCATGTAAACTACAATTACAGAAACTTCGCGGCCAAATCAATTCAGTTGTTAGAGCAAGTGGGAACCGTAATACTATTGTGACACATTGGCTAAAGATTTTGTCAAACTATTGCAATGAATATATATATATCAATATATTTATGTGAACTACATTAGAATTCTCGCTCAATATATCATATTTGAACATGCTTTAACAAATTTTAAAAATTTACCCGGATAGTTGCCACACGTTAATTGTATATCAAGCATGCTTGTACATATATATATATGTAAAGCAAGGCTGTGATCTACAATTAGAGGTGACTTGCAACTGCCGCCGAAACTGTTAAGTTGTTATGGCAGGATGGCAGTCTCAGTTTATATAACAATTAAAATTTTACACTGAACAAAGTGAAATCTGCATACGATATTAAAAGCCTTAGTAATATGGGGCTACTGTGGCTAAAATGTTTGCTGCTCTATTGCAATAATAATATATATAATAATCGAAATTTACACCGGACAAAGTAAGAACCGCACAGGATATTGCAAGCCTTAGTAATATCGTGCTACTGGGGCTAAGTCATTTGTCGCTCTATTTCAATGGCAAAATATCTTTATGTTGAGCTTGTGAGCTACAGTTAGATACGCATTGCAATGCAGATATATCTTCAGGTCGTGAACTACAGTTAGAATTGCCTCGCTGCCGAATATCATCAGTAGTTTAGAATGATTTGAACAAATATTGAAAAAAATTTACCCCGGATAAAGTATAGACCACACGATAATAAATGCCTTAGTAATATCAAGTCACTGTGGCTGAGGTACTTGTCACTCTATTGCAACGGAAATATATTTGTGAATTAAAGTCGTGCACAACAATTAATGTCACTTTGCGGGCAAATCGATTCTGTGGTTTGGGCATGATGATGATCTCAATTTGGACAAAGATTGAAATTTAAGTGAAGGAAGTAAAGACAGAACCGTACATGATATTACAAGCCTTAATATTCTTAACAAATGTGACTAATGTGTTTGTCTCTCTACTGCAATGAAAATATCTGTGCATTGATTGTTTATTTTAATTGAGTTGATTTGCTCCTAGACTGCTAACGCAGATAGAGAGGGATATCGGTCTTAATTTAGACAAAAATTGACATTGCACACCGGACAAAATGAGAAATGCACACCCGCCCGCTTAGGTCAGTAGGTTGAGCGTTGGTCTACGGATCGCGGGGTCGTGAGTTCGATCCTAGGACGGGGCGTATGTTCTCCGTGACGATTTGATAAACGACATTGTATCTGAAATCATTCGTCCTCCACCTCTGATTCATGTTGTGAAGTTGGCAGTTACTTGCGGAGAACAGGTCTGTACTGGTACAGAATTCAGGAACACTGGTTAGGTTAACTGCCCGCAGTTACATGACTGAAATACTGTTGAAAAACGGCGTTAAACCCAACACACACAAATGAGAAGTACACACGATATTACAAGTCTTATTCATATCGAGACACTCTGTCTAAAGTGTTTGTTACTCTGTTGCTGTGTATAAAGGTAGTGAACTACAATAAGAGGTGCTTCGCTGCCAAATTGTTTGAGATGATGGTATTACTTTTGTCAAACAATAGAGATTTAACACTGGACAAAGTGAGAAGAGCAAACGAGCCTTCGTAAAAGGCACTTTATCCTCCTCTAATAACTTAAACTGTTTTGGAGCTAATTGGACAAAGTGAGAAGAGCAAACGGGCCATTGCGGCTAGGTTTTTGTCGCTCTATTGACATAGCAACATATAGGTGTATTAACATTGTGAATTAAAATAAAAGGGCATTCTCTGCCAAACAAATTCTGGCAGTTGTTATGACAGGATGATGGTCGATATTTCGACAAAGATTGAAGTGTTACACCGGAGGAACTGCACACGATATTAAGACGTACTATTACAGAGGCACTCTTTCCATAGTCTTTGTCACTCTGTTGTGATGTAAACATATCTATGTATTAATGCCATAAATTACAATTAGAGGTGCTTTGCTGCCCAACTGCTTAACCAATTGGCAGTTGGTTAGGATAATGGTCTCATTTCGGACAAAAATATAGAATTTAACACCGGATAAACCCGGAACAGGAAACGATATTCAAGCCTTAGTATTTTCGGCAATTGTGGCCAAAGTATTTGTCTCTCTACGGCAATGAAAGAAACTGTGTATTGCGATTGTGTTCTATAACAAGAGGTGCTTAGCTCCAAAACAGTTTAAGTTATTAGAGCAGGATAACAGTCTATATTTGGACTAAAATTCAACGACATTTCAAGACTTAGTCAAATTGAAACAATCTATCTAAAGGGTTTGTCACTCTGGTACAACGAAAATATATCTGGGTATTAATGTCATAAACAACAATTACAGATGCTTTGCTGCCGAATAGGTTCAGCGGTGAGGGCAGAATGATGGTCTCATTTCAGGCAAAAATTAGAATCTAACACCGGAAAAAGTGAGAATAAAATCTGTAAAAAGATCCTTTTGAAGCAAAGAATGCAATGAAAGCAGACTCGGTTAGATTGAGTCTGTTCATGAGAGATAATGACACGTGCGACACCTCTCACGCCCCCTAGCACCGGCTAAAGCGGAACACTATTATACAATTGTTGAATGGACTCCATGATCCGAAAGGACCATGCAATGAAAATAATTATATCTGTGAGATAATGTCGTTCCCTACAGTGCATATACATCGCTGTCGAACTGGATCAGTGGTAATACATTATCTCAATTTGGACAAAAATCAAAATTTTACACCGGACAAATGTAAACCTCTATAAGTATAATTGATAGCTGTGGCTTAAGTGTTTATCTCTCTACTACAATGAAAATATATATTTGTATTGAGCTTGTGAACTACTATTAGAGGTGTGTGCTACCGAGCCGTATAATTGGTTAGAGCAGGATGACGATCTCAATTTCGTCAAAACTGGAAATACGTCGTATTACATCGGACAAAATAAGAACTGCGCACGATATCACAAGCTTTATTAGCTAAACTGCGTGTCGCTGTTTCAAGGGCAAATATCTGTTTAATGAACTTATGGACTATGATTTGGGGAGACTTCGTTGCCGAATTGATTCAGTTGTTAGGGCAGGAGGACCGTCCTGATTTAGACCTAAATGATATTTACACCGAACAGAGGGAGGACCGCACATCGGGCCACTTTGGCTACAGTGTTTGTTACTCTATTGTTATGAAAGCTATATGTACATATTAAGCCTGTGAAGAGTAATTAAAGAACCCTCGCTGCCACATTTGTTCCGTGGTTTGGGCAGGAATACTGTCTCAATTTGGACTAATTGTTTGGACTTGAAGTTTTGCATCGGACATAAGAAGAACTGCTCACGACACTAAAGCCATACAATAAAATCAAACCACTCTGGGTCTTTCGTGCTGTATTTCAATGAATATTTATTTCTGTAATAAGCATGTGACCTAAAACAAAAGAATCGCTTTAGTCTACATGGCAGGGTGATAGTCTTATGCCGGAAAAATATGAAATTTTACACCGTGAAAGTTAGAGAACTGCTCTTGATATTACGACTCTTGTTTGACTTAGTTAATTAATACGCTAATGCAATGAAAATATGTTTATGTATTGACTTTGTGAACTATAATAAGAGGGGTATCGCTGCCGAATCTACCCAGTGGTAAAAACGGGATGATGGTAAAAAAAAATGAACCGTACAAACCTTAGTGTTATCGGAAATGTGGTTAGAATGTTTGTCACTTTATCGCAATGAAAGTATATCTGTGTATTCAGGTTGTGAACTACAAGTAGAGGAAGTCATCCAGCTGGATTACAGAAGTTAAGTGGTTCTACCCAGGTGCCCGCTTGTGATGATATAATTCACGGAGGGGCATCTGGGGTATTCCTCAAACATCAAAGTGCGGACATCGCTATATGACCTATACTTGTGTCGGTGCGACGTTAAACTCAACAAAAAAAAAAAAAAAAAAAAATAAAGCTTTCCTACCAAATCTGGCTTAGTATTATCGGGGTCATAGGAGTTTGTCCATGATCAGCAAATAAGAGACCCATCAACAAGACAATTGCATGTTAGTGAACATTTAGATCTATGCTCTATAATGGACCCATAGTATTTAACTTTTCCTTTTCATAAATTTCATAATAATGTTTCAGCTAGGTTGTCTAAGAAACGTTACTTGTTCAATATTTTAAACCAAAACTAAACAAATATTGATGACGTCATAATATAACGTTGCTTACACATTTGTACACATGAGACGTTGCGTAGCAACTACACATTTTTTATATGTCTGCCCTGATGATTATGATATGAAACCTGTAGGTAGACAAGAATACATTTAGAGGGAACCCATTGGATGTTTTTCTTTTTTATTTATTAACCATAATATATATGTATAATGTATTTTAATGCCGTGAACTACAAATAGAGTTCCTTCATTGCCTGTTAGTGCAGAACGATTAATTGCTCCTGAATTTGGTTTAGTGGCTGTGGTAAGGTGACGGTCCCAATTTGGACAAAAATTAAAATTGCCAGCTCCTTTAACGTGAGGACTGCTCATGATATTACAAGCTATATAGAAATCGGGCCACTGTCGCTTTAGTGCTTTCCGACCTATTTCAATAAAATATATCTGTATATTTAGTTTGTTAATTACGATAAACACTGCAGTCAAAGTGGCCAAATCAGTAAGGCTTGTAATATCGTGTGCGGTTCTCCCTCGAACGATCATTACAAGTCTTACAAATATCTGACCACTATGGCTAAAGTGCTATAGCTGTATTGAATTAAAATACGTCTGTGTATTCAGCTTTTGAACTACAATTACAGGAGCTTTGCATCCGAATCAGTTCAGTAGTTAGGGCAAAGCAACGATATAACACACTTTTAGTCAAATTGGGCATTTGCGGCTGAATAAAGAATAACAGTAACTTCAATACTAGTAGCATGGCACTTTATATTTCCAACAATCTGACTAAAGTACTTGATCTTCTAAACGAAGATCTGAGAACGACCCATTTCACATTCGTCTTCTGTATATTTTGAATTTCCAATATTGCTATCTTTATCTTCGCAAATCTATTTTTATTTGAACCAATCAGACAACTTGTTCGAATGTCAAAGAGTAAGAAAAGAAAGAAATTGCAGTTAATCCAGGGCTCGAATCCGGGACTTCTCGTTTACAGAGCAAGTGCCCTACCGACTGAGCTAACCGGCTATTTGACATCTTTTGACATAAAAATTGTTGATATCAAAACCCAAGGCTTTTTAAAGCTTGCAGAATGTTGTAAGGTAGCCTTTGATTGGTTAGCGGAAGGGTTGTCAGAACGAGGCCATCAATAGCTCGTTGTCAGATCCTATGCGTAGCGTAATAGGAGATGTACTTCAGTCAGATTGTATTTCCAAAATATATCTAAGAAAGTATATCAAAGGCAAGGGAATAAAGTGGATTGTAATATACTGAGCAGAAAATATAATTCTTACAATAGTTTTACTGTAATAGTTTCAATGTTTTTCTTTTGAAAGCAGTAACAGTTCTCCAGTAACTTTATTTTCCCCAGTTTCCACCACATCGACATGCATTGTCAACACAATGCCATCCTGGAGGGCAGTTCGGTAGGTTTGCGTTACCCGTACAGTCAGCTAGGGTGGTACAGTTATTATTCTGGGTAGCTGGGAAAAGAAAAAATACTTCTGAATTTCTATATGATAAGTCAAACATATAAGACACGTGCTTTGCATGGTTTCTTCTGTTTCAGTATATGCATATAACACCTTTTAAAAATCACTTGAACATTGAATGCGGTATTTTGAATGGTAAACAAGCAGAATAATTTTAAACATAAGTGCAAACAACCTTTCCAGTACAATCAGTAAATCTGTGGAAGAGCGCCCCGTTTAGGTTGGCAGTGAAATATGATTATTTTTGTGGAGGCAAATCTTAATTTTCGTTTAAATCGTTTTATTGATGTGGGTAAATTAAACAAAATCAGTTCAAAAATAAAAAAGAAGCCACGTATTCAACAATTATCTTTTGATAAATAAGTTTGTTAGAACATATAAGCGTAATGCTCGATGCTTACGGTTGCAAGTGCAAACATCGTTCACACATACTAAAGTATAGTCTCCTGAACACGTCAAGTGCGTACACTCCTGTTGAACGTTGCCAGTGGGACAGTCTTCAGCATAGATGCTAACAACTGAAAAATCTAAGCTAAGAAATCAAAATAAACAATAGGTATCATATCAGTAGCAGCTACTCAAAATAATGTGATGAAGTTTGCTGATTCTGAAATATGTTCGTGTTAGGTCTTGCCTAACGAACACTTGTTTAGACAATAGTGATAGCTTACCAATGCTCATTCATAAATACCGGGTGCTCTGTGGCAAGCTTCAAAACATTCTGTTTCTTAAAAAGCGATGTTGCATTAGAAAGAAAGAGACAGCGAGAGCTAGGCGTTTATAGTCGATATCTCTCGCACCAATAAAATACTTAGACTTGACATCACAAGAAATCTTTGAAGATATTGGTATAAAACAAATAAATATCCTCTATTTAATTGTGCCGTGCTTCCATTATTAAAACTATAGAAAAAAACATATTATACAGATACGCCGAAAAATATCAAGAAAAAATTAAACCCCATAAAATCATAAACTTACCACATAGTGCTGCGCAGATAATGAGTATGACTTTCATCTCAATGTGTAGATGTAGAATGTCAGTTTTGAAATGTAAAGACCGTTAGACCTGGGTGCTTTTATGTTGCTGTACGTTACGAATGATTGTCCTATTTGATAAGGCATAATTATCAATATGTATCTCATTTGCACGACAGTCGTGACTTAACTGTCCTTGTCCTTGCCGACCCTATTCTGTCGTTCATTACGTATGAACACTGACGAAATACATTTCATTTCTTATGTTTACATTATATTTCCTTTCTATTTGTAAACAAGATTATAATTATAAATTGCACACATTTTGTTCCATTTAGCTTCCCGGCCATTCTGTTCACCAAATAGAACAACTGTGACGTCATCTAAGGAACGGTGTCCCTGACTACGCGGACGTCGTCAAAACAACCAGTTATCACTAAGCAGCGTTGATGTAACTATCGCGCCTTTCCTTCTGCTTTACATACAAAATGAACGTCATATTTTTCAATCGAAAAGAAAAGGGCGAATGCAAATATATAATCTAAAATGGTGACAGTTGGTGCAATTACTTGAGTTAATAAGAGTTCAGTTGTGCAGTGCAATAAAATGTATAATGAACTGGAAAGTCTCACATATAGAAGACGATGGGTTTGTTACTGTTTAATTCACCGCTTACATATTAACGAGTTTAATGAAGTTCTTTCCAAGTACCTAAACTTACGGTTTTCATTAGTATTAGTAAACCAGCATTCTTAATATCTCTAAAAAGCGGTCATTTACTGACTTTGAGGACATCTAATGTCATTTCTACTTTATGGAAACAAATGATATTATTTCAATTGCTTTTGTTCTGTAGAAGGGTACTTGTACCAAGGAAGCCGGTTCATAATGTGTGTTCTGCCTTTCATGTCTTCTAGCGAACAACTATTTTTGCTTGTTTGTATTCTATGCTTCAAAAAGTCTTATAAATCACTTCATATCAAAGTCCTTGTATGCAATTATTCTTTCTCCCTCCCTGAGTAATGTAGAGAAGTTGTTAGTTATTTGTGGATAACATGTCAGATTTAGTGCCGATTCCAACAGCTATATTTTAGCTAAATGACCACAATTGCATAACTGAAATACTGAAACTGAAACA
This sequence comes from Mercenaria mercenaria, assembly GCF_021730395.1. Classification (NCBI taxonomy): domain Eukaryota; kingdom Metazoa; phylum Mollusca; class Bivalvia; order Venerida; family Veneridae; genus Mercenaria; species Mercenaria mercenaria. Next base: position 20,255,318 of record NC_069370.1, on the reverse strand, counting down.
GCGTTTATCTGTCAAATAAACATTAATATTTTGCCAGAGAAATATCTGATATTGTACACCATTCACAATTTTAGGTTTCTTTCTAATTTAGAAAGTGTACAGTTTCGCATAGCTATATCCATTTAGTTAATATCAAAGCTATCACCTCATACTTAATAATGTATATTAAACAAAAGAAACTATTGAAATAGGCAAATCAAATATTAATTGTAAAAGTGGACTGGTAAATGCATTAAAAGCACTACTCAAGTAAAAGTGTCTTATGACGATAAATTTTGAAATTTACTATTTTCCGCTTATTTGCTAAAAAGTACAATTTTAGTGATAAGGCAAAAAATGTAACGTAATGAATATTAACCTTTTTATTCCAAAGTGGTATGTCGGTCATTAACATGACACTACTTTATAATCTAACTAAAGGGTGATTTTCTTTACGTGGACAAGTTTTGTTAACTAAAAATTTGAGCTATAGATGGAAACAAATAATAAAAAGAACAAGCAACAAAATGTAAGCCACGGATTTTCAACCAGTTCATTTTAACACAAACTATGCAGACTGATTAAAGTGAAATGGAAATCCACAAAATCATTTGCAAATGAAAATAACAGATTGGATAAGAAATAAAGGGAAGCCCCGATAAAGATTCATAAGTAGCTGTTGATAAGCAAAAAATGATTACCAGTTTGTGCAGCAATAGTGACGAGTCCAAGTCCCAGTGCAGAAATAGTGACGAGTCTTGGTGCAGAAATAGTGACGAGTCCTAGTCCCAGTGCAGAAATAGTGACGAATCCCAGTGCAGAAATAGTGACGAGTCTCGGTGCAGAAATAGTGACGAATCCCAGTGCAGAAATAGTGACGAGTCTCGGTGCAAAAATAGTGAAGAGTCGCAATTCAAAAATAATGACAAGTCCCATTGCAGAAATAGGGATGTGTCTCAGAGAATGTACGAGATGTTTCCAACTTCTATTCGAACAGAGCTTGATGATAAAACTCTAAATGTTTCTCCGGACAAGTATAAATGTCAGTCCTTTAACCATAATCGATTAAAATTTTCAACAGACTTTGTTAATCAACAATAATACATTTATTAGTGTTCATTTACCAGATATGTCATGGCGCTATTCACGGATTTATTCCTAAGTATGAAAACTGCAAAATGTATTAATTCATGTGTTAGTCTTTTACATCTTTGTTTATTTCTCCAGGAAAAGGTGTCATTTCTTGAATTTTTGGAACATGTATTAACAAAAATGAAACAATAACATATTTTTTTGTACATTTAATTCACCTTCATCTTACGTAGAGAATTTGTCAAATTATGCAGGAACTCTAGTTAACTTAACTGGCATCCGTTGCAGATGAACTGCAGTTGTAAATGAAGCAATGCCGGAAATGACATTTTGATATGAAATGATATTTATTACTATTTGAGCCGCGCCATGAGAAAACCAACATAGTGGCCTGCGACCAGCAAGGATCCAGACCAGCCTGCGCATATTCTAACACAAATAGCAAACGCAGCCACATAGGGCGCGAAATTCATCCTCTACTAGTACAGACACAGAGCGATCTGACCAGAGGGAAAAAGTGAGATAAAGCCCCTAGAACAGATAGAGAGTCATTTTTAGATACAGACTTTTGATGATTCCACTCCGAAACATTAATTCGAAAGAAAATCACTGTTTACTATGGTGGCTGATTTCTGCCATTTCGTGTGTTCGTGTCGGCGAGGCGAAATGTCAAAGTAACGAAACAAAGAAAGGTCGAAATAATGCTTATTTGTCGTGTGTTCGCATTTCGACTTTCGAGGTTGATATACGAAGTAATGAAACATTGAAGGCAAAATAACGAAATTTCAGAGGCGAACACACAAACTTTGTATCTGTCACTTTTCGTATCGGCGGGTATTAAAACTTCGTTCTTTCTCCTTCAGTGTTTCGCTGCTTCGCGAATTCGCCTCGGAACCTGTGAACTGTTTTGGTTTACCCCGCTACCAAAGTTACAAGTGTATTTCTGACAATCATATAGCATCTTTACTTTATTCCTAATCACATCCAAAGGATGTTCATATGCTACACAAAATAGCCCCATTCGTGAACATTGCGGATGAATTATCAATGATCAATCAGTTCTAATTCAACCTGTTTCCATTCACACTGACCATTTAGATTATACAACATCTATTGATGATAAGGTGTTCCAGCCCGTGGTTACATCACTGCCTTCAAGCTGGCAATTTAGATAAGTTCATGTAAGGCCAGGCAGAGTTCATGTTAGAAATAAAGCACATTTGTATTTGTTTCTCATAAATGTATATTTATAGATTGGCATTTAAACAGAAAATAAATCTACTAAGCCTGCAACCACCAAGCGTCTAAAGGCTTTGATTTCATCATGTTACATCTTTTGTTTTACACTTAAAAGTTTGGTTTTCTTTCAATGTTAGAAAGTGTAGAAGTTTGATATAGCGCTATCACTAATGGAAGCACAGATGTAATTTTTATTCAGTTTAGACCAACATTTAATATTAGAATAACCCATCAATCATCATTATCTTTTCTATGACAACTTCGAAACAAGCAGATTTACTTTGAACGTCGTAGAAATTCCTGTTGCAACCATTGCCTTCTTTTGTCTTATCTATATGTGGAATATCGATGCTTTCGCTTCATATTTAACAATAAGCCTACCAACAAATCTAATGAAATATTAGGCAAATCAAACAAAAATATAAGTGAATAATGAAAGACATTTTAAAGCGGTGTACTCTGTCGATAAATCTGGACATGTGTTTCCGCTTATTTGATAAGGAGTGCATACAACTGGTTAGTGCGGTCACTAAATGGTGAAGTCAGTGCTTATAGCGTGATGAATATCAACCTTATCATTCCAAAGCGGTACATGTAGATCATTTTCACGATTCTTCTTATTCCATCAAATCAAAAGTAGAACTAAGCGTGATTTCTTTTCACGAGGACAGGGCTATAGGTTTTGTGAACTAAACAGTTGTTAAATAGATCAAAACAAACTGTCAGATAAAGATTTTAATCTTCATTATATGTCGCAAACCAAGGAGCCAATTTTAAATAGAACAGAAGAAATTAAAATCAGTCTTGATAAATACACATCATAAATGATAAGTTCGTTGTTACCTCCTGCGATCAACAGAGCAACGTATCAAAGTACACATTATATCAAACGGGTTGTTATGTATTATATTTTATACACTCGTTTTTATGGCAAGACATGACTGTAAGTATGACTGAAAACAGTTAAAAACATAGAAAAGTGGTTTGAAATAATTATGGTTTCTTCCACAAGTATTCCATGCTAATTTGCAGCTTGATCAAGATAATGTCATTTTGTATCACACAAAGCGTACAACTTGGTTTAAGACACAGCACCAAAAAGCAGTAGGCAGGGACTTGTTGAACTAAAAAGCTTAGTCTATCTTGTTTAAATATAGGTCACAAGAAGTATTAAAATCAGTTAATAAAGATGAATTTTAAATAATAATAATTTAAAGACACTCTTACCTTATCTAAATAGTTTAGCTGATAAAAATTCTTTAAATATATAATAAATAATATATGAATCAGAGTTGATAATGTTTATGAAAGTCAGAAGGATCTCTACGATGAATGATAGGGTTATGCGAAAAATTATGAGTCAAAATTTGAGATGGACCTGTAGAATTCAAAGGTAATTTCTTGGTTAATAATTCAAACTTCAGTCATGCCCCTATTTGAAACACCAGTCCAGGAATATAACCGACAGCATAAAAATAGCGCAAATTACTCACATAAGTTCTATCTAAGAAGATAATAGTATCTGTAAAAGTAACAAGTCCCTTTAATAAAATTATTATACAGCTTCGAGAAACACGCCCTTTAAGTTTGTTTGTTCATTTGTGCAATGTAAGCATTTTTGTTGTTCCTTCTCTCGAGAAGGAACAATTAGAATTGGTAAGTCACACTTGAATGAGCGACTGACCTCGCAAACTATTGTCATTACAAGCTAGCTTATCAAACTCCACGACCTTAGAAATAATCTTAAAAATAACCTCCGACGTTACAATAATTATTTTCTCATTGAGGCGACTCACTGGCTGATCGCGTTCCACGGATTACGTATTTCTAAACCCGAGGATGGAAAAGTGGCGTCATTGAAGCATGCCAAATCTTATTTGTCACAAATGATAATATACGTCGTTACTTTCGAATGCATGGTCAATATGTGAAAACAAACCCAATTGCGACCTTCTTATTATGCGCAACAAATTCACGCTTCGAATGCACGGATGTCACATTCACGAGATCTAGGACAGATACTACTATATTATAGCCATGAATTACTTGATCAATGATCACTAAGTTTATTGTATGCGAGGACGTAGACGCAAACAGAAACTAGAATGTGTCTGTAGGACACAGGGTGTGCCCCCCACTGGTACATTTGTCACAAATAAGTGGCAATAATTCAAATGTTTGCAGTCTTAATGGGGTAAAGCCTCAACAAGCATTTTATGAAAAGGATTCATTATTCTAGGCGCTATACTTTTGAGCTATGAGCATCACAAACAAAAAATCCACTATTTTGGCTATTTCAAGGGCCATAACTCTGTAATAAGAGCTAAGATTCTCAAGAAGAATGCCAAGTGTGCAAGGTCACATCACGATAAAGACTCCAGTAAGGTTTCCTGAATTTACATCAAATACTTTTTGAGCTTGGTATATAATTATGTGAAAAAGTGCATTTTTTTACTATTTCAGGGGCCATAACTTTAAAAATAAGGGGTGGAGCCAGCCAAAAAATTAGAGGTGTGCAAGTTTATATCATGATAAAGACTTTATATTAAGTACTTTTTGAGCTAGGTGCGTTACAAGGTGAAAATGTACATTTTTGACTATTTCAGGGGCCATAACTCTAAAAATAGGCGGCGGACCCAAATGAAAAATTGAAGGTGCACAAGTTCATATCATGATTAAGACTCATGCAAGGTTTAATGAATCTATAACAAATACGTTTTGAGCTAGGCATGTCAGAAGGTGAAAATGTGCATTTTTGACTACTTCAGGGGCCATAACTCTGAAAATTGGAGGCAGACCCAAATGAAAAATAGGAGGTGCGCATGTTCATATCATGATTAAGACTCATGCATGGTTTCATGAATCTATATCAAATACTTGTTGAGCTAGGCGTGTCATAAGGTGAAAATGTGTATTTTTGACTATTTCAGGGGCCATAACTCTGAAAATAGGGGTTGGAGCCAGATGTAAAATAGGAGGTACGCAAGTTCATATCATGATTAAGACTCATGCAAGGTTTCATGAATCTATATCAAATACTTTTTGAGCTAGGCGTGTCACAAGGTCAAAATGTGCATTTTTGACTATTTCAGGGGCCATAACTCTGTAAATAGGGGGTGGAGCCAGACGAAAAATAGGAGGTGCGCAAGTTCATATCATGATAAAGACTCTTGTAAGGTTTCATCAATTTATATCAAATACTTTTCGAGCTAGGCGCGTCACGAACTTCAGACGGACGGAAAGACGGACGGAAGGACGGACGCACGGACAGACGGACGGACGCACGGACAAGACCAAATCTATATGCCCCCACCACTCATGGGGGGCACAAAAACACTAAAATACATGTATATGTCGATAAGGTAGAATGGTCTTGTCGTTGCATCCATGTCGTTTCACACACTAATGACCAATATTCAAAACATTGCAACCGAAATTTTACAATATGACAATTGGATATTTATATAGATATGCCCTAGAAGAAATTTTTGCTATGCTTTAACTTTAACTTGTTTTATAATAACTTTATTTTGTTTAGAGCCACACTGGTACAGTTTAGGAAATATGGCGACACTTTTTTGTGGTGGAGTAATCTCTAAGGTATCCGTCCTTGTTACAGATAAAGGGTAATACACCGACATTCCGTAACCCATTTGGATGGTTTCCCTTAAAATGAACATCGACTCCCCACGCGGGCTTTCGAACTCACATTTGTTATTTGGGACCTGCAAATTTAACCATTTTACCACAGTTGCCCTGCAGCTTATGAACCTTGGATTTCCCCCCTGCAATTTCCTCCCTACTTTTTGAAGGAAACACGTGTAAAAGTCCCAAGAGAAACTTCCAACTTGGTTCATGAACGTATAGTTTAGATTTGTTTTGCCAGTCACAGGGGTTGTTGTTATATTGTTATTGCACTGTGATCAAATTCTTTGACGAATTTTCGTGTTGAGCCTAAAAAATAAAATATTCGGGGTCATTTATCATGTTTTTATATTGCGATATAAATGGTTTACTCAAAAAGACCAAGAGGTCTTAGTGGAAGAGCGGTTAAGACCGCTGACTTTCAATAACTTGCCCCTCACCGATGTTGGTTCAAACCTGCATTGGGACTAGAATTCTTCAGCGAGGAAGCAGCTGGCATACAAAAGGTGTTTCTACCTAGGTTCCCGCCTATGCCTTAAACAAACAAAACCCAAAAGCCTAAGCACTATGCATTATAATAAATTACATTTTTTTCACGCATACGATGTTGATTTTTATCAATAATATAAATTACACGTATTGAAAAGATAATGTTACGAAGAGAAAACATTACAATACGAAATTATCTTGCACGTTTGTCGAAAGCAAGAAATCACAGACATATCAAAATATTAGTCTTCTTCACCGAAAATGTAAGTCATGAGGGAAACAATATGATATGATAGTCAGTTTTGAAGATTTTACTTCCGAGGAACGCTGAGAATAAATTATATATATCGCTTGAGCGATTTCAAAACATTCTAATGTTCAAAATGAATTGTATTTATTCCGTTTTAAAAGATGTAGGTTATGTAGTTGAAGTCGCCGAATACATTGTAGAAGACAATACGCTGTCAAAACTAGAAACCTCAGTTACCTTTTTGATAGTTATGCTATAGACATTGCATGAGGCTTAAAAACACGTTATTTTAAACACGCTACCTCTCTATACAATTTATACCAACTATAAAGTTCCAACAACCTGTAATGAAATATGTATGAAACGTGACAACCCTATATCAGAAAGTTCTTGTATTTTTCAGGAAATACGACCCAACATTTACCTTTATCATAAAACTTCCATAGCTGTTTATAATTACGTGAGTAGTATCTATATGACCTTGGTGAATTATCTTGATTAAACGCTAAGACGTTATTTAGAGACAGTAAGAACTATGTTCTACTTCTGGAATAGTCCTTTTTGGCACTCACTGGCTAGTTATTAAAAAAAATTGAATTTTATAACAATTCATTGACCAAAAGAGCATAAAGGTTACGAATGTGCATAATTAAACATACATGTCAAAAATCAAAGAAGCACTTGCTGGAGTTACAATTATTTCCAAAACGACATCATCTGTGAGACAATAGACGTCGGCAACTGTATCATCTCAAATTGCATAGATATATTGCTAAATGTACATGTTATTTATATGAAAGGATACATATGTTGTCTTGGACTGGAATTTCTAAAATGTTTGGATTTGCGCAAGCATGGGAAGTTACTCCACTATATACTTTTCATACAGACAATTGTTAATTATCTTTCGTTTACTACAATTTGATAACATGAGGTTTATTTGCTATCGAAATTAATTTCCTCGAATGAGAGTCATGCTGTACGACTGCTCCCCACCCCCGTCCCACAAAAAAGAAGCATCTGAATAACTTATTTTCTTTTTAATGTATTCAAATGTTGGTGTAGTTTATAACCTCTCGTATGATGATAAAACGTGTTTCTACAAAAATGAACTTTCAAAATTGTTTAATAAATAATGCGTACAATTTTCAAAAAGTAGAACCAGTGCAATATTGAGCTGTACATTTTGCTACGTAACTACAACGTCTGTGCATAAATCAGAAGTAGAGATAGAATTACTTACTGTAGATATTAAGAGCATCTTTTCTTGGGATCTAACTCGTGACCTAAAGCAAGGTAGATAATGCGTGTGTGCTGTATCATCGGACCTAACCCGGCGTCCGACCGGCACAGTTTCGTTGCATCTAAAATCACACCGACACAACATTAGGTCATATCGCGGCTTTCGAGCTTTAGCCAAAAGAGGAAGACCAAAACTTTTCCATCCGGGCATTATTGCAGACACTTGTGGAAACCTGGATAGAATCAAAAACCTTTCATTATCAACCTTGATAGCTTCCACAAAGCGGTGCTCTGAACCCGCGGAAGTGAAGAGCAAATTCAAATTTAGCGACTATGCGGGCTGATTGATATAAATACATGTTTTTTTTTCATATTTGAGAAAAGACCCAAGGGCAATATCAGAAAAAAGGTATAAAAATTCTAGCAATTCATATTGAAACACCGAAATTTTAAAAAGAAATGTTTATAGTGAGTCCTTCAAAGACACAAAAGACCTTCACAGCACCCTTAAATTACTCAAAACTTCTGTTGGAATATTTTAGATGCAGAATCTTTGTAAAAGTGTAATAAACAAGAGCTGTCTGATGACAGCGCGCTCGACTATTCGAAGAATTGATTGAAGAATGGGGTCAAAATATTTCCACGGATATTCAGACAAAAGAAATAAATAGATTAGACAAACAATGTTCCTGTATTTCTTTGATTTCGATAAGTCTTGCACTAAATGGCAATGTATGAACCAATTTCAAAGTCCAAAAGGGGCCATAATTCAGTCAAAAAAATTATGTACTCTTGCTTACAGATGGATATATATCATAATGATAAACAAGTGTTTAAAGTTTAAAAGCCATATGTCGAATAGTTTTGACAAAACATGGACTTGTATGAAAACAGATCCAATTTCAAAGTCCAAAAAAGGCCATAATTCAGCCAAAATAGATGACAGAGTTATGTTCTCTTTCCTACAGATAGAGACTATTATACTGAACAAGTGATAAAAGTTTCAAAGTCATATATCAAACACTTTACAAAAAATATGAACTGGTACGAAAAACTTAACCAAGATTTCTAAGTCGAAAGGGGCCATAATTCAGCCAAAATCCTTGATGGAGTTATGTACTCTCGCCTATAACTGGACATGGTGATGGTAAACAGGTGTTGAAAGTTTCAAAGCTTTATCTCAAAAGACTTTGTCAAAATATGAACTGGTACGGAATATTAACCCAGATTTCTAAGTCAAAAAGGGCCATAATTCAGCCAAAATCCTTGATGGAGTTATGTGCTCTTGCCTATAACTGGACATGGTGATGGTAAACAAGTGTTGAAAGTTTCAAAGCTTTATCTCAAAAGTCTTTGTCTAAATATGAACTGGTACGAAAAACTTTCTAAGTCGAAAGGGGCCATAATTCAGCCAAAATCCTTGATGGATTTATATACTCTTGCCTATAACTGGCCATGGTGATGGTTAACAAGAGTTGAAAGTTTCAAAGCTTTATCTCAAAAGTCTTTGTCAAAATATGAACTGGTACGAAAAACTTAACCAATTTTTTCTAAGTCAAAAGGGGCCATACTTCAGCCAAAATCCTTAATGGAGTTATGTGCTCTTGCCTACAACTGGCCATGATGATGGTAAACAAGTGTTGAAAGCTTCAAAGCTTTATCTCGAAAGACTTTGTCAAAATGTGGACTGGTACGAAAAACTTAACCAAGGTGTGACGCCGACGCCGACACCGACGCTGAGGCCGACGCCGACGCCAACGCCGTGGTGAGTAGGATAGCTCTACTTATTCGTCGAATAGTCGAGCTAAAAATTACAGCAATCGTTGTTATTAGCACTCTTATGCTAATGGTGTCACAAAATGAGAACACTGCATTGATATTGTCTGTCACATACAAGAATAAAAAGAGCAATACTCATTACGCATACGTCACTATGACGCAAGTAAAGCCAGAAATTCTGGAGCAGAACATCATTAAAGAGGTGATCATTGTTATTTGATTGAAAGATTTATGGCAACGAAATGAGGACTTTATCATTTATCATCCCGACGATTTTGTTTTCAACTCAAGTGATCTTTGAAAATAATGTCCTGTATCTGCTTAAAGAAATATCTGATTCTATTGCAGACGTCATTTGTATTTGTGTCTAAAATGATTATGAATATATTCCGGTTACACCTATATGAGCCGCACCATGAGAAAACCAACATAGTGCATTTGCGACCAGCATGGATCCAGACCAGCCTGCGCATCCGCGCAGACTGGTCAGGATCCATACTGTTCGCTAACGGTTTCTCTAATTGCAATAGGCTTTGAAAGCGGACAGCATGGATCCTGACCAGACTGCGCGGATGCGCAGGCTGGTCCGGTTCCATGCTGGTCACAAATGCACTATGTTGGTTTGCTCATGGTGTTACTCAAATAGTATTCAGTCTTTGGCTAAAGTGAATTTTCGTCATGCTTTTGTACTTTCCTTTAACATGATACTGAATTTGCACAGAAAGTGGGAAGGCCCTGGTACATAGCTTAATGCTTTTGTTTTATAATGAAGATGAGTGCTTAGTTATGTAAAACCATCCTAGCCTTAACTGCAAGCAAAGATTCCAGAGTCCCAATTTATCAGAGCTCGCAATATTTGATTGCGGTGAACACTAGGATGGTTCTAGATGACCGAGAATTTACTTGCGTTTCGACACACTCCCCCAGGTTCTCCTAAAATGTGCTTATTTAATTCAATCTTTATAAGCTTGCACTTCGTTGAATTCCAATGAAGTTTCTTCCGTTGTCAAACAGTAACGTGTTAGTACTGATGGGATATATGCAAGAGTTGTATGCCTATAAATAGCTATGTCTTTGGTCTGGGAAACGACTGAAATTATAATAGAATACATACCAATATGTACCATAAATAACGGGCAAATATTGAGATCATGATCGCATCGTTGCGTCATTTTCAAGTTAAATAGCAATATATTTCTGTTTTGGAAGTGACAGTGTAAAGGATTTACCTATTTGGCCGAATTAAAATTTAAATATGCATTTTTTTAAGATTACCGCATCCAAAGTCTAGCGCATATGCTGTACAATATAGTGAAACCATCCCCCTACATTGGTATGTTTAAAGAAAATGTATTAAATAACGGATTTTAATGTCCGAACGTAGCGCAAGTTGCGTCAAATCCAGTTGACTGTTAACGACAGTTTATGTTTTGATATGAACATAAGTACATGTACGTGCTTAGTACATGCAGAATTTCAGAGTTAATTGTGTTTGTTACAAGCTACATGTATATGGAAAAGTAAGAATGACTAAACCCGATGATGTCAGATATTATTCGTCATGTAGCATTGTCAAGGACTGACAGATTTTCAACTGTCTACAGTTTGCTTGCCCGTTTACGAAGCAAATTTATAATTCGTCTGACCTAACCTTGATTGTAACATTTTAGAAAAAAAAAGACAACAAGTTTTCCACATGAATCAGGTGAAGGACGAATGACTTTCACTTTCTGATCGTCAGAGAGAATATTTCCCTTGCTTGGAGATCATGTACATAGCTTTTGACAAGATGTTTGTTCTAACTCAGAACTCCCAAAGAACTGTATGTACTAAATTACGATGATACATTATAAGTCGTATTCATAACAATAAAGTTGAAAATGGAGACTGCTTGCGCGAAATAGCCAAAAGCAACATCAATCATATAACTCCCTGTGCAGTACATCGCGACAAAAGTGATTTCTGCCATAAAACGATTCCTTTCTGAATTAGGTTAATTTCCTTTACTGAAGCCAGACACATAAATTCATGTTTTCTACTTGTAAGTGACGTTTCAGTTTCATTCTGTTGTATAATTTATCGGTACCATTAACTGGTAGGTTATATCATTTTTCTGAAAATCACATAAAAATAATCCTATATATTTCATTAATTACAAATTTAGCTTAAAATCACTGTCGTATAATGATTTCTGTCTAAGTTTCGTTTCAGGTTAGATAGTCACAAAGCGGTTCAAGAAAGCACATTTTAGTTAGGTAGTTAGGTTCAATGGTATTGTCTTCATATTATATTTGTGATGATCCCTCAGGCTACATAACGCATAGTTCTAGTCTGTGTTTAAAAAAACAAATCGGGGTTTAGTTTCCATCTAGGTCGGCAATACATTGAAGTGTTTAAAGATAAACACCAATGTATTCCTCCATACCGCTGTTTAAATTAGTCGTTTGTATATTTTTAACGTTAAGAATTTCTCAAAGTAAGAAGTGTGATGTTAGATTATGGTATAAGATCTTTTTGACTCCATAAAAAAGACTCTTTGATGTATAAAATATGAGTTAGCATAAATTACAGATAACATGGTTACGTTGACAACATATTCAATTTGATGTGATATAACATGAAAACAATCCTACACACAAGACAATTATTTCAAAACTCATTGTTCGATAACAGTTACACTTTAATCTGACGTACAGCTGTGCGCCAACGTAAGCTTTTTTGGAATAAATAATTCAGATACTTGCTGTAATGAAATGCCTTAAGAATGACTTTCCTGAATAGGACACTTTTATTTTTCTACATGCTCATATAGAATGTAATTAAAACATGGATTTTCAAAGCATCATAATATTATTCTATTATATAGCTATTTGGATAAACTACTCAAGTTTAGCCATTGAAATAAAAAAAAAAACGTTTGTACGATTAATTTGACCAAAAGACTTTTAAAAAGTTTTCAGAATGGGAGTCTGCGGAGAATCAAATAATTGATGACACTTTGTTGCAAATTGAAAAAACCTACCTTGAATACGTGAAAGTCTTAATTCATTCATCATGTATCACATGGTCAAATAAAATGTATATATTTCCTAATTACTAGCCCATGTTTAAAGACAACACTAAATTTGGAGCTGACATGTTCTTTATTTTTAAAATCATTTCACTCGCAAATATTTTGCTATTATACCCAAAGACCTTAACGATAGTAGCATTTCTAATAGAATAGTTGCTGTTGAATGCTAGGCATGTTTATTCTATCGTATCAAGTATTTAGACATTTTCTTGGTGTTCGGATAAATGTCGTTATGCCATGACTGTTCTGAACTACCATTATTATATGAACAAAGACCCATATGTCAGTACTTCGTATGGATTGCGATATTAATTAAACAATCAGAAAAAATCACTACAGTACTGTTATTATAAACGCTCTGAACTGAAAGCATTCCCTTTCCCAGTAAGCTTTCAGCAGACGAATAAATCTGTCTAATATCAGCTATTCATTTTTTTGATATTATTTTAACTCAATAAGTGGTATTTACCTACTATCTAGTTAATGAATTTTTTTCTGCGTAAGTTTTTGTTTGAACACATTAAGTGAATGGAGCTCTATTATAACAGAATATTTACACCAAACAAGCAAAAGAAATAAATTAAGAAGTTGACGAACCTCTAATGGATGAGAATTTAACCAAGTTAATTTGTTGTCTTTCAGTTCATAAACATATCCTTAATATTCATAATAATCTGCTTTTCATACAGACATAGAAGAGAAAAGAAATGTACGAAGAGAAAGCATCTATCACTTATTTCCTGCAATATTCGTGGCAATAATCGTTGTCACTAAAGAGGTCATGGAATGGCAGTTCTTAAGGGAGGTTCAGAAATTGCTCCTTTTAAGGGATGTTCTGATAAGGCTGTTACTGAGGGAAAGACATAATCCAGAGAAATGAATATGACCTTGAGCTGACAAATTATGCCAGACTGTCACAAACGCAATTACTTGGTATATAAAAACGATGCATTAGCCTAAGACATAATTGTCCTTTTCTATAGCAAATAATGAACTACCAGTTTCTACAGGGGGAAAATACTCATAATTATAATTTACAAAAGCTGCAAAAACAAGTAAGAAATATTTGAAATCACGAAATCATGAATTTTAAACGAAGCAGCGTATGAAAATGCATTCAAAACTAAGTCTAAAACGAGCGTATTGAAACTTTTACACTGAGTTTGTATTGTTATATCTCACAAACATATTCTTTGACCGCTTCAATAAGTATGTCTCCTCCTGAGTAATCTTGGTGTTCACTCATTGTGTAGTTTTTATAACATAAAAACCTTTTTGCACCACCAGAGGCAATCATACGAAAGACCCGTGGTGACATTTCAACTTCATTATTTCACGATTTCTGCTTCCTGATTTCACGATTTCAACTTCATGAATTAACGATTTCAGGATTTCCACTTCATGAATTCACGATTTCACGAATTCACGATTTCACGAAAAAACTTCACGATTTCTTTTAGAAATCGTGAAATCGTGAATTCAAGAAGTGGAAATCGTGAATTCAGGAAGCAGAAATCGTGAAATCGTGAATTCATGAAGTGGAAATCGTGAAATCAAGAAATCGTGAAATCATGAAATCGTGAAATCGTGAAGTTTTTTCGTGAAATCGTGAATTCGTGAAATCGTGAATTCATGAAGTGGAAATCGTGAAATCGTGAAGTGGAAATCGTGAATTCAGGAAGCAGAAATCGTGAATTTGTGAATTCATGAAGTGGAAATCGTGAAATCAGGAAGCAGAAATCGTGAAATAATGAAGTTGAAATGTCTTCGTACAATCTATCATCAAGTGTTATGTACTCATTTTTCAAATTAAGGTTAACGTACGCATGTATACAAAATCAAATTCCCTTCAAAGGAAATACGGATATGTGATATATGTGTCTACGTGACATTTTTTTCCGGGTTAATGATTAGGAAAGTAGTTAGTACCGTTGATTAATGAGTAAGCAGAAGCTGGGCTAATTAGACACGGATCGCTTTGTTAGCAAACCGTTCAAAATATCTGTCATGCGAATAATGTAATGACATTAAGTACAAGATGAAAACTATCGAGCCTTCTATAAATCTATGAAGAGAATTAGCTTAGCCTGATATGTAAGGCAACTTAGTTGAGAAATGTTGTAATTTACACATAGCCATAATACAGAAGTTGGAAGATCATTATTTCACCATACCGAAAATGTACAAATGTATGTTCTGAAAATAAACTAAATTTCATTGACCGAAACCGCCCATCATTTTTCAAAATATATTTCATGTTTAATGGTTAGTGGGTTTTTTCCATTAAACATGACTTTCTAAAACCTAAACTACTTTTATAGCGTATGTATGGAGAAAGGTTGTAACGACATTTGTAACTACAATTTCACCAATGTCGGTATACGTAGTTTGTCGACTTTGGGAAGGCTACACTTCCCAATGCCTCTCACGTGACCGGCATGTCCCGGGTTGAGCGAAACGAATTGGCCCATGGACGTATACACATTTCGAACGACAAAAAATGATTAACTACCTTTATAGTGTTACAAAAACTCCACCCTCTGGCTGCACTGGTCCTATTCACCTGGAGAATGGATCATGTTTTGGAGAAGTATATGCAAACAAGTGACACTTTATTTCTTAAAACTCAAGAAAATTACAAAAAAAAACTAATTACTTTACTTTAAACACAATAATGTGAAACACATACATGGGTATACTTGGGTAAACAATATAAAAATATGGAAAAAAAAAAAAAACAACACCTACTTAGGAATTTCTTTTTTTTTTAGCGGAAACAAGCAATTTATACTTTCCCTGTTTACGTCTTTACGGAATGAATGAAAACCAGGTAGATCTACATAAATATATATATATTATGGTAAAATAAAGGATTCATTATGAAGTTCGGTACCAATGAAAGTGATTCTTTATTAATATCCTACATAAATTCAGGACTATGAATAACGAAAGACATGGAATCCCTTCTATACCATTTCAGTATGTACCGTAATTAGTAGGAAAAAATCAGGAAAAATTCACAGCTTTGTTAAGAAGAATTAAGCTATACTGGCCGTTTCCCTTGACTGGCCTCTTAACACAGGTTGGACCGTACACGCAGTGATATTAAACCAAACGAGATAAATAAAAACCGTTAAGGAATGTATACACTTTTAAACTGTACTATTTATCGCATTTGTAAGTAGATACATTTTTGAAAAATAAGTGAGTTATGGAACGCAGAACTGACAAGTTCAAATCAGTTAATGCCCAGAGGGAAAGTGTGACATTTTTGTGGTGAAATTTGTTAACAAACAGACGATGTTTTTAAGATGTAAAAAAAAACCCACAGAATTTCACAAAGTACAATTTGTTGAGAAAGCTAATGCTGGATAGAGAATGATCTCTGCTACCCGTATATATGTATAAGTATGGGAAAATATCTAGAAATATGAGGAAATCAAAGAAAACAATTTCAGGACTTGACTGTGGCTTTCTTTTCTATTGCACTGGTATAACATGGACAGGATTATGAATATCAAACGGTGTTCACTCACCATTTCACTCTATAAACAGATTGTTTCCCTTGTGCAAAGATGGCTTAGGGTAAGACTCTACTTATCATGTCAAACATGCACATTTGTTGAAGACTTTTTTTGTAAATACGAAGTATTAGAAAAGAAAATGCATTATTTCGTATTTACGAAAAAAAATCAATGTAATATTTAAAATGAAAATAAAGATTATTCTTAATTAGGAAAACATACTTCCTTAAAACGAAATATTATTCCGTAAATATGAAATAATATTACGTAAAAACGAAATAACATTTTAATTACGAATCCTATGACTGTTACATTTAAAATAACAGTGTAGAATGTCTTTTCACGGGCTCCGAAGACATTTATAAGACATTATTAGAAAACAAATATTACTTTTGATTTTTTAAGTGACAAAATACATTGTACATAAAAGCTAATTTTAAGCTGCTTGATTTAGTTAATTAGTGCATAAATTCTGTCGTGTTCAAGTACAGGTCTTTAAAAATAAAAATAAAATAATAATAAAACACGCGTAATTATCACGATCAGTCTACCGTTATATTTCAATACACTACATGTTTTTACACTTGTAAATTTTTAAAGCATACAGTAACTACAGTCCATAAAATAAACAAACGTGTTTGTAAACATGGACAGATCCAAACGGAAGGGGAAGAAGCATTTTATGGAAATATTTTGATGGCAAAATACAATACATATCCGTGGCCCTGACCAACCTATAAACCGGGCAAGTCTATCCTATAAGTGCAACGCAAGTCTATCCTATAAGTGCAACAACACGGTTGACCCATTTAAACGAACTGTAAATATTAATTACAAATAATACCAAAATGCTGTTTGCGTCGATAGTATGTCCTTGATCTAAGTATCATAAAAGTTAAACACACATTCGCCGCTCCATACAATCGTTTTTCGTATCCGCCATTTTTGAGGTTGTCGCCAAGGCATACATGTAAAGAGGATAGTTAATTAATTAAACATTGTGCAAGTAAGTAAAATGTTGTAATGTTCGTTTTATAATGACAAGAACTATGATATGTATTAATAGTTGAAAGGTTTTATAAAACAAAACACATATACTAAAGGACTATGCTGTTTTGAAATGGTACGAATTAGGTGGGTGGGGTACATGATATTATGTGAGGAACTTCGAAGTTATTTAAATGTGACAATACGTTAAAACCATGAAGTACTGAACTCTTTCTTTTTCGGTACAAGTATCCTATAGATTCTATAAATGCGAAAACTATAACATGCATAATAAAGCTGAACTATCCGTGTAAATGAGCTGAGCGCTATTTTTCTATTTCCATTTATTACTTTTCTAAACAAAACACATTACAATGAACAAGGTGTCGGCAAAATTTGTCTTTTTTTGCACATACCTCTACACATTAAAGAAGTCCGTACTATAGGTATGGTGTGCGAGAAGGTCTTGCGTAGAGCGTATTTAATATAAACGATGATCGTTTTAAGACATGTTAGACAGTAAGAAAGCAAACGTTTCGTACGTATTATTATTTAGCCTGGATGATTTTGCACTGTGACTGATACTTTTTACACTTAATTCGACAAGTACATACACATTACACTAGAAAGAGCGTTCTTATAGTGTTTTTTTTTCATTGTAACATTCCAATATGAAAACTGAAACATATATCAGATAATTTCACAGACACAATGCACGTATTGGACGGACATTTTATTGATGAGGAGGAACAGTATCGGTAAAGTTTAACTAAAACCACTAAAAAACAAACAAAAAGGAAATATGTTTACAACGATGAAGGTTGTTCCCTTGCTCTGGATTGTCCATATTTTGAATTAATCCATTGACTCAGAGCAACTGGTTTATTTACCTGGATATTTCGGCTATATCGCATAACCTTCATCAGCTAACTGCACTTGTTTCTGGTCAGTGGGTGTTACACCAGGAGATGGCCTCCCCAAAATTCATAAGAAAGATGCCCCATTGAGACCCATTTTGTCCAGTACTGGAAGTGTCATGTACCCAGTTGCCGAACAGTCACAGTCATTGGTCCCCTCATTGGCAAAACAGAACACCACATTGTAAATAGTGTAGCCTTCGTACAGAAAATAAAGAATCTGGAAGACCCACCCACAAATAAACTTGTGTCTTATGATGTGTCGGTTCTGTTTACCAGCATTCCAGGTAGTAATCAGAGACAAATTGGAACAGGACAGTGAGCTAAATAAAAGGACAACAATATCAGTAAGCAGCCTGTGTGACCTCTTGGAAATGCTGCTTAACAGTACATATTTTATCAATAAAGGACACTATTACCAATAGAAACAAGGAGCGGCGATGGGGTCCCCGGACTCTCCCATTGTAGCAAACCTCTACATTGACGTTTTGAGAGAGATTTGTTGGACACTGCAAGGAACCCTCCTTCCCTATAGTTTAGATATGTAGACGGCAGAATGACCAAACTCCATGAATACCACAATACCGGGGTCACGTGATGATATTCGAGCGTAATGGACGTACTTTTGAACTGCGGACAAAGAAAATGATAAAATTGTGATTTTAAAGCGTTTTAGAAATCTTATCGGAAATAATAATATTACCACATTGGAGATAAACATGTGACTTATTAATCCAGTATGGGAGATAGGAAAAAAAGGAAAAATAGAAATAGTAGTGGCAATGACAACGGTGATATCAACAATAGAAAAGTATTCAAACAGAGAGGCCCGTCAGGTGATCTGGATCTAAATTCAAATACTTCTAACATTTCAGTAAGTGATGTTTTGAACTAAACTAACGCTGTTTTATATAGTGATTCAAATGAAAGCTGTGTTTTCGACTTGAAAGTGGACTCAGACATTATGCAATCTGCTGATGATTCTGTTGCTGCTGAGATAATGGCCTCAAGTAATGATAAAGAACCTTCAAATAAGTATCTTATGAACTGCTCACAAAGTATAAGTGCAACACTAGGTGCAGTGGAAAAAAAGCTCAGTGCTTTAGAGCAACTTTAAAAGCAAATGTCCGGATTTGAAAAAGAACTGAAAAGCATTTGGTTGGCGATTGATGACAGAGCCAAAAAAATTGAAGAACGAATGTCCAAGCTGGAGTATAAAGTTGACGGTGCTGACATAGGCTCAGCCTTGATAGCCAGTAAGGTGGACGAGCAGGAGAAGGCCCGGGATAATTTACGCGAGCAAGTGTCCTACCTTAAATCGCAATCTATGCATAATAATTGAATATTTACTAACATTCCAGAGGACAACTCTATCTGCAGTTAACCCCCGGAAGTCACGGAATTAAATTTACGTCACCATCTACAGGAAACACTGAAAATAGCAAAGGAGACCGCGGACAGTATTCGTTTTGAGCGAGTACACAGGTCACCAGGTCAGCCTGTATCCGGTAAAGTGCGCACAATTGTGGCAAAGTTTACATACTTTAAGGATCGCGAAGTAGTGCGTAGGCAGTGGAAAAACTTAAGTGGTACGTATTTTAATATGTATGAACTATTTCCACAGGAAGTGATCGCTAAACGTAAGAAGCTAGTACCCAAGATGAAGGCAGCTAGGAGTGAAGGAAAAAGGGCATGGATAGCGTATGACACGCTATACATAGATGGCAAGCCTGTTAAGGAGTAGGGATGCGCCGGAGATGAGCTATCCGTCTTATCTTGGAACGTGCATGGACTTACTTCAGATAAGAAAAGCAGTAACGAGTTTGTAAATATTATACCTAGTCACGATATTTGTTTTTATATGAATCATGGACCAATAGTTCAAGTAATGTTTCTCTTAATGGTTTTGTAGCGCATAATTTCTATAGAAAATTCCAAAATAAAAATGCACGCAGGTGTAGTGCGGTATACTATAAAGAGCATTTAAAAGAAGGCATTCAGATAATAAAAAATCCCCGCTATACAATAATTTTGTTAAAATTAGATCATACATTTTTTAACATTGACGAAGATATTTATTTATGTAGTGCATATATTTTGGGTGAAGATTCACCTACGTATAATATACTAAACATCGATTTGTTTGATACTTTAGAAAATGATGTTTTTACATATGATAATTTGGGTGTTGTTTATCTTTTAGGGTATTTTAAAAGCAGAGTAGGGAATAAGTATGATTTTATTATCCATGATAAATTTAATACTGCCATTGATGACTCAGATTATGAACCAGATATTACCCCTGCCAGGGCCACTATTGACTGTAAACATAATAGCCACGGTATTAAATTGTTAGACCTTTGTAAGTCATCATGTTTACGTATTGTTTACGGCTGTATAGGGGATACTAATCAATATACGTATATTTCACATAACGGTACGTCTGTCATTAACTATTTATTATTTAGTGTACGTAATTTTTCATTGATCAATGATTTTAGTATCAGATCATTTAATGAAAGGAGCGATCATGCCCCGTTACACCTGTCGTTTTTGTGCAATAATAAACAAGATAAAAATGTTAGCTATTATGAGGTTAAGTACAAGTGAAATGATGCCTTTAAGCAACAATTTCGTTCAGGGATTACTGCTAATCTGCCTTTATTGGATAACATTGTTAATACATTAGATTGTAGAAGTAGACAGTCTGTCAATAATGGACTCAATAGTTTTGCAGATGTATTACGCAGTGTCGCTGATCCCTTATTTTTAAAAAAAATGTAAATTTAAGAATGTTCATTATTTTGAAGCAGAAACATCGATAAATCATCCCGATTGGTTTGATAAGGATTGTGTTGAAGCAAGAAATGTATATTTAGAGTCACTGAGATTGTTTAATTGCAATAAAACTGATGAAAATAGAATACAATTATGTGATCATAAATCTTATTATAAAAATGTCTTACGTAAAAAGAACAATATTCATTAAAAAGAAAATGTTTGAAATAGAAAATTTAAAGAAAAGTAAACCAAGAGATTTTTGGAAATTGTTTAAAAAGGGTTCGGTCAAGCTTGGAAATAAAATACCATTAGAACAATTCAGAGAATATTTCTCTAACATAAGCAATGAACTGTTTGGTTGTTACAATGATGAGACTGAAGATTGTTGTGAGAATAATGATTTTAGTAATCCAAATGTATCATTCCCTGAAATTAGACCAGCCAATATTTTATCAGCTGTGAAGTTATTGAAGCGTAGTAAAGCTTATGGTAGTGACTGTCGTTTAAATGAATATTTCATTGAAAGTGAAGATATTTTATCCTCTCGTTTAAGTGATTTATTTAATTGTATTTTGATTTCGGGATATTTTCCCGATAAGTGGTCAGAAGGTATGATAATTCCTTTGCATAAGAAAGGTAGTCAGTCAGATGTTAATAATTATAGAGGTATAACACTTGTTAGCTGTTGGTCAAAATTGTTTACTACTATTATCAATACACGGATTGAGAAATTTTTTAATGAACATAACACAATTTCGGATGCCCAGTTCGGATTTCGTAAAGGAAGGTCTACTGTAGACGCTATATTTATACTTACATCACTAGCTCAAAAATATTTTTAAATGAAAATAAAAGACTATATGTTATATTTGTTGATATGATGAAATGTTTTGATACTATCTATAGAAATGGATTATGGTTGAAAATGTATAAATGTGGAATACAAGGTAGGTTACTTAGAATAATACGCCGTGATATGTGCGAAAAAGTTAAGTTTTGTGTTAAATCATGTTCTAACTATTCTGATTATTTTCAATATGCTGTCGGCTTACGTCAAGGGGAGGTAATGTATCCTCTATTATTTTCTCTTTTTGTAGAGGATCTTGAGTTATATCTACAAAATAATGCCGAGTCCGGTCTGCTTTTAGATGATATAGTCCTAATACTTCTTTTGTTTGCAGATGATATGGCTATTATTGGTAAAACACCAGAAGAAACACAAGAACTTTTAGATCTTCTTTATTTATACTGTAATAACTGGGGTCTTAAAGTAAACACGTCGAAAACGAAAATTATGGTCTTTCGTAAAAGAGGTGGACTATTAGCCACTGAGCATTGGACCTGTAATGGCCAAGTAATCGAAGTAGTTAATGATTTTAATTATCTTGGTAATACATTCAATTACACGGGTAAATTTATATTAAATCAAGAGCAAATTGATCGGTAAAGCTTTAAAAGCCATGAATGTGCTTTTGTATAAATGTAAGGAATTTGATCTCAGTCCCAAAACATTATGTCAACTATTTGATGCTTTTGTATCATCTAAATTGAATTATTCATGTGAAATTTGGAGCTATTCTAAGTCCAAAGAAATTGAAAGAATACATGTAAAATTTTACAAAAAGTTACTGAAAGTGAGACCAAATACATGTAATGCCAGTGTCTGGTGAACCTACCAAGAAAGACAACAAAACAGAACTACGATCAGACCAAAAAGGACCAAATTATCGGTATCTCTTACATTCGAGGAACTTCGGAAACATAACACATGATTTTTAAAAAAACATGGTGTGAACATTTACCATCAGCAATTCTATTTCATTCGCACACAGGTCACACATGTGAAAGATAAGACAGACAAGATGAAAAAATGTGGGATTTTTAATTATGTGAAATGTGAACAATGCAACAGTGACTAGGTGAAACCGGAAGGTCCTTAGAGACAAGAACGAAAGAATATGGGTCTCGTTCCAACTCGGCACTATATGAACATTGTGATCAAGCTGGACACCATATTGACGCCCACTTAAGTGTTGATGTCAGAGGACACACATCTGAAACGGCGGGTGAAGGAAGCCATACTTATCAAGCGGCGGCGACCATCACTCAACCTGGACGAGGGGTTAGAGCTTCTAGCGGGGTACAACCCTCTCCTGGTGTCACGTGACAGCTCAAAGTCACGTGACACCCACTGACCAGAAATCAGGCAGTTAGCTGATGAAGGCTATGCGATATAGCCGAAATATCCAGTTAAATAAACTAATTGCTCTGAGTAAAATATGGAAATATGTTTATTTTACATGTAAGATCTAAGCATTAACTCCCTCGTGAAAATATAATGCATGTGGCGTTCACTGTTGATGTATAATAGTGTAATATTATATTTTGACATTCAACTGAAACAAACAAATACCCTTTGTATATTCATTTAGAAAAAAAAAGAAACAAACAAGCAAAAACGAGAAAAATGTTTATCTACTTTATTTTGTTGGGCTTGCAGTCTAGAGACACCAACCTTTGATATATGGCTTCCTTACATGGACAATTTTACACCTCATTTGAGGTTTCGATCCCACATAGGTGATGGTCACGGAATGCGAAGACAGCAACCTTAATCATTCTATCATAGAGGCACCTATAGATTTTTATATATTAATATAAACTGATAAATTCAGTCTCCGTTTTTCTTTTGCCAGTATTAAGCTTAAATATTCAATTAAATTTCGTCAACATATAAAATTACAAATGGTTTGTCCAATACATCATACTTTTGATTACAAAAGTTAACACACCACGAGGGTCGGAATGCACGCAAATTTCGTTCTTATACGTACATGTGAATCCACGTGTTTGAAATAAAAGTAACTGTTTTCATTTTCGTGGGTGGAAAAGATTGAACTGTGATTGTCAATGTTCCCGATACAGAATACATAGTAAGAGATTGTTAATTTATTGTATTAATGTTCTAATAACCTTTTACACTGATTTCGAGGACAAGTATAGATAAATGTTGTTGGGTGGAAAAAGATAGGCCCAGAATTTAAACTTAAAGCCATATTGCAATAAAAACAGTATTCGTTATTTTTTCGCAGTTTAAAGCTAAGAGTATTAGAATTAAAGGAAATCAAACATATCTTTAAAAAAATCCCGATCTCTCATCACTTGCTTGGTCGCATGTTTACAAATTTAATGTTAGTAGGCCGTGCTGTCCGTGAAGCCGTGTTTGTCGACACTTTGGATTTATTTCGTAATTATAATAAAGGAAAGATCGGACAGTGGGAAGTTATAAAATAAGTGATGATTTCTTTAAATTAGAAATTGAATCGTATTATACAAGAAGGTAACTCCTTTTATTTCGTTGACTGAAGAAAACATGGCGGCCATATTTTTGTAAAAAAAATCGGTGCACGTGTGGTTTATGTTAGACGGTTTACCGACGTTTTCTTAGGAAACTAACGCTCAGCTCATTTACACTGACATTTCCTTGATTGATAAATATGTATGTTGTATAAATATGAGCGACGTACGGTACAAAATACCTGTCCCGAAAATTTCTATGCATTTTCTTCTAGTACACTGTTGGGACACGCTTTGGGTGTCACTGATACTTAATAATTTAGTTAGACAGACTTCTTTTCAACATGGTTTAGTTGTTTTATCCCGATGCATTTCTTTTGTTGTTTCGACGATCTCACTTAGGAATTTTACATTGTCAAAATGGCATAGGCCTTAAAACAGGATTTCTATGACATAAATCTGTCAGACAGATAGCCGTGCATGGAAAAAATGAGTTGTCATGTAATTTGTAATTATTGACATTTGAGACAAAATGGCATTAGGTTTATTTTGCTAATAACAGAACTAATTAGAAGTTGATGGAATTAATCATTAACTCATTTGAACTTGAGCTGTCACTAAATGTGATAAATACCCCCGACCACTGCTCTGCCAGAGGAAGAAAGTGATTTTCAAAAACATCAAGGAGGGGAAGGGTGTGTAAGTCAAATGACCTTAAGTTTTTATACATTAACCAGGCGAACTGTTGTAGGTAAGGAATAAATATGGTGATGGTGCGGTTATAAATGCGCAAACGACCCTTTCCCGCCTCTTAAGAATAATGTTATATTCAGTCTTCATAATGATCCTTGAAATGTTTCAATGCAATCCGTGTAAAATGAAATATAATTGCTGCATAACCTTCATAGCGTATGGATGCCCCAGTGCCCCAATCTGTCAACCCAAGCAAATTATGTCATGTGCAACTACACTTCATAGTGATCATTCGAATAAGGTTTCATAGGAATTACTTTAAAACGGAGGAAATACTTTGCTCCACAAACCTAAGGAGGAGATAGGGCACGGATGCCCCAATTCCCCACGCAACGACCCCCACCCCTGCTAAATTGGTCCTTCAAGGAAAAATATGTTCTCTGATAAAAAAACTTAGAGCGAATATTATTTTATGACCTTCTAATGGTTTCAATTTGCAGTTAAATGGAAAGTATATTGATAGTTTTCACTGCTAAATTATCAGATATATTTCTGTTTTATATTTTTAAAAATCCTTAAAAACATGACATTGTAATGAAACGTTTTCTTTGCAGCGACGCTTGAGGGGATAATTCTGCTGGCTTATTAGTGATATAACAATTTGGAACCGTAGGAAAAGATGTCATTTTAACAGTCCTCAGAACATACGTGTGATGCAAAGGGTTCTGATAAACGTTGGAATGTGATTCTAGCTTCGTTGAAAATTATGGTTTGTATATCCTATTTCTTATTCACAATCTTTGTCAAATACATATGTACATATTTTCCCACAAGAATTTTACAAAAAGAATTAATTTATAATATTTACTAACGAAGTTTAAGAATATGTGTATAGGAAAGTGATTTTCTTTTCATACGAACTACAAGAAAATGAAATCATCTCTCATTCTGTCAGTGTTAAATTTGAATTTGCAAAACAAAATTCAAGAATAAAATAACACATGTAGAATTAAATGATGGACTATTTCGAAATAAAAGAAAATTTCTCTCCCCAAGTGTAAAATTTCTATATAAAATTACAGAAAAAAATCTGCAAAGAACAGACAAAGATACAACTTTCAATACTATACGGACAACTGGCTCTGAATATAGCAATATCCGAAACATATAGACCAAAAACGCCATATATTGTTGTGCTAGTCTACAGTCTTAAACATCCAAATATTTCGTACTGTATGGGACAATTCCCTATTCCTTTTGTCCTTTTGCATTGCTTGTATATTGCCTTAAATGTGTGCAGACAACAGTAAATACAAGACATACAAGACAAAAATGGCGATGACTTTCTTATTTCTGAAGAATCTTTTTTTGGTCTGAGCACTTAACTTCTAAGTTTTGAACATTTCCTATCCAATGCATTCGATTCAACATTTGATGAGTAGCTTTTTGTGGATTTTTTATTGCGCTTGGAGAAAACAAATTACATAATTATACAAAATCGTGGCATGAAGTTACGAATTACGTTTATCAAATATGATCAAAAGGCATGAACCTCTCTTTAAACATATATTTCATTGTATCCTATTCACTATACTTAGTTTTATTCCAGTCTTTGATCTTTCTTTATTTTAGGTAAAAGTTCAAGAATAGGATCATGAAAACTGATTAAGGTGTATAAATAGGTCAAAAAAGAACAGGAAAAACATGAAAAGAGGTAGCGTGTGAATTTTATTGATTTTACATTATATATTTTTCCTGTGTATTTCTAACAGACACATGAAACTGAAAAAAAAAATAGCTTTAAAATCAATAATAGTAAACATTTGAACAAAAATGTATAAAAAAAACTTTTAAAACTACACATGTACACATGTGAAGTTTATGTTATTGTTGATAACCATATCATTATGATACACTGATAATGTTATCTTCTAGCCTCACAAGGGCCGCCAGACGACTCGGGAGACATACCAACTACGAATGCTGGTAATTTATTGAACAAAACAGATGATTCTCCACAAATTCAAGGTAAAACACTTTACAGACTTATTAGGAACCTGCATACGACGTTTATTTTATGACTTTATTAATAATATGTTTTAGTATAATTTATCTTAAATAACACGTGATCTTTTTTTAGCTCACCCGTCACGGCGAGCTTTTGTGATCGCCCGTCATCCGTCCTTCCGTACGTCCACAATTCTTGTGAACACGATAGAGACCACATTTTGCAACTGATTTTAATCAAATTTGCACACAACTTGTATTGGCATAATATTTCAAATCCTTTTGAAAACTGGCCAGATCCCATGACGGTATATACAGTTATGGCCCCTTAAAGGGCCGAAATTTGCTTTTTTGGATATAAACTTAATCTTCTTAATATCATTAACGACAATAAATCTTGGATTCCATGATGAATCCGTCAGATCCAATCAAATGTTCCGGAGTTACGGCCACTGATTGACCCATGAAAAAGCCACAATTTGTTGATTGTTACCTTGTTAACACGATAGAAAGGACATTTTTCTTTTGATTTTAACTACACTTACACACTTACACATATTAACTTAAGTCACAATATCATACTTTCGAAAAGCGGCTAGATTCCATCATGGGTTCTAGAGTTACTGTTCTTTCAGCAGTATAAAGGTT
This sequence comes from Mercenaria mercenaria, assembly GCF_021730395.1. Classification (NCBI taxonomy): domain Eukaryota; kingdom Metazoa; phylum Mollusca; class Bivalvia; order Venerida; family Veneridae; genus Mercenaria; species Mercenaria mercenaria. The sequence goes on along the minus strand of NC_069370.1, from coordinate 20,227,676 downwards.
TCATCTATGCTTTGATTGGATACAAACTTGCACAGAATGTATATCTTGATAATTTCTAGGCCAAGTTTGAAACTGGGTCATGGGGGTCAAAAATTAGGTCACAAGGTCAAATCAAAGGGAAAGCTTGTTGATGACCTAGAGGCCACATTTATAACCATTTCTTCAAGAAACTTGGTCAGAATGTTTATCTTGATGATTCCTAGGCCAAGTATAAAGCTTGATGGGTCAAAAACTAGGGTACCGGCTGAAATCAAAGGAAAAGCTTTTTAACTATGTAGAGACCACATTAATGACCCTATCTTCTTAAAACTGGCTCAGAATATTTATCTTGATGATTCCAAGACCAAGTTTAGGTGAGCGATATAGGGTCATCATGAACCTCTTGCAGGGTAGTTCTGTCCCTTTGAAAATACTGGAAATGATAGCGTAACGTCAGTAGATGTGTGATACACACACACACACACACACACACACACACACACACATATATATATATATATATATATTATTTTTTTTTAATTTTTATTTTTTTTTAAATAAGAAAAAAAAACTTGGGTCACGTGACACGTTTAGACCATTTTCGTAACACACAGTAAGTTACAACCATCTCGGATGACCGTGACCTAATTCACACGATCCTTTTGTTTACATTTTTATTTCTACAATTTTCGCCTTTCATGTGGTACATGTATTTGACTTAGATACAAGAATTTTATAATTTGGTGGTGATGTAGGATTACCACGATTATCGGAGATTTGTGGAATTATGCTTTTTCTTAATATTAAATTGTAAAAACAGGTTGTGTGTGACGTCAACAATATCCGCGTACATAACATGTAAACAAATAATCAGCTGTTCAGTGAGCTACGGAAACTTGTATGTATGGAAGCGTATATCGTACATCCTGTTGACGAGTTCATATAGGGAAAGACATGTTATGGTATGTCGGCATGCTTCAATAGAACACATCATGTCGACATAAATAAAATAACTTGTCTACAAAGTATTCCAGTATCGCTACTTTAAGTTTTGCAGCATGCTTATATATTCATACCTTTGCTACATATATCATTCCGACAGTTTTATAAAAAGATATGTCGACATACATCAAGACATCTTGGCGAGAAAAGGTATCTCGCTTTGGCTATATACACAGAGTATCGCGGTTTATTGTATGTTGATGTGCACATAAAACGCAACTAGTTGTCAAAAGATAACTATTCTTGCCGAACTAGTAACACGACTTTATGACTTAAATTCAAACCACATAGTCACATATTGTAGATGCCGACTTGTACTAATATAACATGGTAACATAAATTATGTCGACAAAGAGTGTTTATCTATGTTTGTTCACAAAATGTTTCGAGCTTTTCAACATAAAACTTCCCAACATAACCAGAAGTTCTAGACATGTTAACATACAGCATCACGCCATTTGACTGTTGGTGAGTGATATATGAATAACATTGCCCTCTTGTTTATTCATAGTTTTATGTTTTGCAACCATGATCATTTTAAGATTCATTTTATTATGAAATGCAAGCAGCATTTTAGTAGATAGTATTTAGATATAGTGCTATTATTTTATTTAGAGCTATTATTTTAAAGTGATTTTACTTGATTTATTATTCTTTTACGATTTTAGCCATCTACTGTTATCATGGTCAATAAGTTTCATATTTTTTTAATGATTACTATGGAAACGTTAATTGGGCACCCGAATGTTGAGTTAATGTGGTTTGAAATCGTCTTGTTGTTTGTAGTATTGTCCACTGTAACACGGTATCTCATAAATTATTTGTCTACTTGATGCATTAATGTTTCTGCTTTTTCCAATTATTTTGATCCTTAATGTTGTTATGTTTAAGCAATATACAAGAAGTTTTTTTAATACAAAACTGTTCTTTATGACATGTAGATATAATGGAACAGGTCTTGACGAGAAAAAGGATCGCTTCCTGGCGACATGATTGCGTTATATCGACATCTATTTTTACAGAATGCCGTTATAATCTAGTAACTCTAGATATTTTAAGTCGGATATTCGGTATTACTTAGATTACGAGAAAAAGGATCGCCTCCTGGCGACATGATTGGGTTATATCGACATCTGCTTTTACAGGATGCCGTTATAATCTAAGTAAATCTACATCGTGGGACCACTTTATCTAGAGTTACTTAGATTATAACGGCATTCTGTAAAAACAGATGTCGATATAACGCAATCATGTCGCCAAGAGGCGATCCTTTTTCTCGTCAAGACCTGTTCCATTATCTCTACATGTCATAAAGAACAGTTTTGTATTAAACAAACTTCTGGTATATTGCTTAAACATAACAACATTAAGGATCAAAATAATTGGAAAAAGCAGAAACATTAATGCATCAAGTAGACAAATAATTTATGAGATACCGTGTTACAGTGGACAATACTACAAACAACAAGACGATTTCAAACCACATTAACTCAACATTCGGGTACCCAATTAACGTTTCCATACATAGCAAAGGTATGAATAGATTAGCATGTCGCAACACTTTTAAGTAGCGATACTGGAATATTATGTAGACAAGTCATCTTATTTATGTCGACTTACTGTGTTCTATTGAAGCAAGTAGACATACCATAACATGTTTTTCCTATATGAACTCGTCAACAGGATGTACGATATACGCTTCCATATGTATGTACCCCCAGAATGAAGACATGAAGTCGTCTCCATCGACTTGAACAACACAACAAGTCGTCAAAATTACGACGACAAGCCTCTATATACCGCGTCATGTCGAGATAAGGAATCCGACTTACTTATATAAATAGATTTGTCGATTTGAAGTAACATGGATGTCGACATACTTCTTGCCGGCATACAGTGTAAAAAAACACAAGTTGTCTAAAATATGACAACAAACTTCTTAAGGTATGTGAACATATCGTATTATTAATGCAACTTTACAACATAATTTTATCGGCAAAATTGTCATGATAAGTTCACTATTTCTGGTAAATAAAAACAAGAGGATCAGAGATCCTGGGGCCGCTCACCTGCTACCAAGCCAACAATGTCAACAAGAGTTGTAAAGATCAAGGTCAACAAGAGCCATGTCACATGGCCAAACCCCCGGCCAAGGGAGCCAACATTCCCAAGCGCGTTTTGCACGCCGCTGTCGGCAAGGTGGCCCCTAATGGGTTACTGTTTGTTTGTTTGTGTTTTAAGTCCCACTCAACAGTATTTCAGTCATATGGAGACTACCAAGTCACATTATCCTGACACCGGGCGAACCAGCAGTTACCTGGAACTAACTATGCTGAGCGTCAAGGAAGGGATATTTACCAGTACCATTTTTAATGACTTTGGTATGTCGCGGCCAGGGATCGAACCCGAGACCTCTCGCACTCGAAGCGGACGCAATACCACTAAGCTATCGAGGCGGACCCAATGGGTTATACTTTTCAAGTTATGGTCCGGACAAAATCAAAGTATTAAAACTTACAAAGGGCAATAACTTCTCCTCACTGATATCTTTTAGCCTATGAAGTTTCAAGTCAATATCACTTATAGTTTTCAAGTTATGCTCCGGACAAACTTCGGACGCACGGACGGACGGGGACCATTTCCATATCCCCGCGTCGCGGCCGGAGGATAAAAAGAGGTCAGTGTCAAATATAAGTTATCCAAATGAAAGCTTGTGTTGATATGTTCATAGTATTGAAATATCAAGACTCTATCTTAAATAATGAGGGACACATTGACCTTGACCGGACATGACCCATTTTCGAACACGACCTCAAGTTTATTTATCTATGACTTATGACATAATAAGAAACATCAAAGCAATAAATAGAGCACTTGAGTGTTAACAAGCAAACCAATTCGATCTTTGGCTATTTCCCAAGGTCACGGTGACCTTGACCTAGATAAAATTTATGACCAAAAATAAGAAACGTGAAAGCAATAATGATCAATAATGGCCATTCAACAAATGCAAACTTTTTACTCAAGTGATAAGTTGTCCTATCTTGAGACGACAAGACGTGTTGATATACGGAAGCTTAGAAAGACCTTCAGTTGTGAGAAAATGTTTTCACAAGTGCCGAAAATTAAGGCGAGATCCCTAAAACTTTAAGGTTTTTTCGCGTTGAAATTTCCGCATTGGTTCGAACTTTTCAAACAACTTGATTTGAATCTTCGTACAAAGACAGAAAGATTTTATTTTTCGTATTATTATTGTCGAGAAGTTGTACTTAATTACATCGCGGAAAAATCTTTGCGCGATATTGATAAGATATTTGCCTTTCTCGCCAAAAATACTCGCATTGAAGTAATTTATTTCTAACATCTCGACTTCAGCTTATTGCTACGGAAGCTTATAAGGGCCTACAGTTGGTGAGATGTTTTGTGCTAAGTCGACTTGTCTTTACTCGCCTAGATAAGATGTTTTACACATGTCAATAAAATTTATTGACAAAGATTAAAAGTATAGAGGTAATGCAACTTAACCTTTCTAGATATGCTCTATGTTTTTCTCTTTTCAACTTAACTTTTCTCGATATGCTCGATGTTTTTCACTTTTCGACTTAACTTTTCTCAATATGCTCGATGTTTTTCTATTTTCGACAAATATTTAATTGAAAAAAATATACATCGTGATTTTCGAGAAAAACATTGTGAGAAAAATTTAAGTTGAAGGTCACCGTGACCATGACATTTGACCTAGTGACCTCATTCTCAGTTAGGGCCAACTAAGGCACTGGGAGATAGATCGTTGTGGCAAAGTTTCATCAAAATTCATTCAGTAGTTTCAGAGGAGATACGGAAGAACTGACTCACGGACGGATGGACAGACAGACAGATGGATGGTAAACCTATAGTAATCTCCATATTTCCATGTATTCACATACCAAATTACATTAATCTAGCCACTATAATTTTTGTTATCAAATGATCCATATGGGAAAACTATATTTTGACTATTTCTGTTGCCATAGCAACATGAATTTTAACAAAATGTTGTGCATAATTTCAATATTGCCATCTATTCACATACAAAATTACATTGATCTAGCTAGTATCAAAGCTTTGACAGTGTTTGATATATTTAGTCGAGCTTAAAAGGACAATCATATATAACTGAATGGGAGGGAGGTGGGGAGGGGGCGGGGGCGTGTGGAAGTGCTCTTTTGAAATTTCACATGTTCATACTGAAATAGGGCTGGAAAATAAAAAAAAAAATAACTGAGGGAGGGATCTCACCCTGGTGGAGGGGGTGCAGGGTGTCGGGATGTGGGGAACTGTTGTTTTGAAATTTCACATTTTCACATGTTTATACTGAAAATATAGCTGAACAATAGATTTTTTTAAGGGGGGAGGGGGTCACCTCAGTGTGGGGAGGGGGTTGTGATGTGGGGGTGGGGTGGAAGAGGGGGAAGTGTTGTTGTGTTATTATGAAATTTCACATGTTCATATTGAAATATAGCTGAAAAATAAAATCATAAATGAAACAATAACTCTGTGCAGACAAGACCACAAATTAGACAAGTTTTGCCCTTTTAGGGGATATAACTCTGGAGTCAATCATGGGATATGCCTGGTTCAAGAAAGGAACCAAGATCTTTTGGTGGTAAAAGTTACGTGCATGTTTAGTTAAAATCAACTCACAAACAAGAAGGGTTTTTATAACAAAAACACATGTCTCCCCCAGCCTCCATGATTTGTTACTGTGACTATTTGTGCCAAGTAATTTGAAAATCCTTTTTGTGAAGGACAGACGGACGAACTTACAGGATTTGTGGGGTAATCCCTTATATTACCTATTATCTTCCTTTGATCCTTTTAACCCCACAATACTATTTTTTAACCCCACAATACCAATTTTACCCCAGAATGACCACAACCTCAGCATGTCAAATTCAACAGAAACGCTAACACCAAATTTACATGTGGGCACGTCGGGACAGACAGACAACTCGGGGAAAAACAATATGTCTCCCTAGAATATTTCTTGTGTAGACATAATGAAACCATCACTGTGCAGACAAAACCAATATAGGCAATTCTGAACCTGACGTGTTTAAATATCACGTGACATGCATAATTATATCGCCTTAAGGTAAACGTTATCGAGAAAAAGATGTAACAAGTCGAGTAAATTATGTTGAAATACCAAATACATTTATCTTCTTGTTATGTTTCTTGACGACTTCGCTGAAAGATCTAGTTAGACGTGTAGAAGTTAATCGCATTGACAAATATTTCACGCAATTCGATAAAAAGGTATGCGTAATGATAAAAAACATTTACGTATAAAGTATTAATTATCACGCCTCCATCAGATGTTTTTGTTCAAAACAAAAAGACACAAGTTGACTTGACGCGAAACTTTTAGATAAGTGGAGGCCCTAATAAGCTTCCGTATATTGCAAGGAAAAACACTTTTAACATTTCGTACATTTCTTATCGACATGGTTTCCTATTCATCTTTCTAAATAAGTCACACGTTCCATATTGAGTGTCTCTATACCTTAACGTTACATTTGCTTTTTATCCTTCCCACAGAGGTATGGATAAATTGCGTTGTCCGTCCGTCCGTCGTCCGTGTTTCAGTCCGGTTGGACTTATCAGAGACATGTCACTGTTTGGAGTATTTAAAATAAAATATGGTAGAAATGTTAATTGCTAGAAGGAAATGCCACCTTGCAAGTTTCAGTCAGATTGTCTATGAAAGACAATGTTTATCCCCCTTCGTACATCTATATATATAGTACAAACTTAGTGTTTTTATTCCAATTTCCGTCCGTCCAAAGCCATACCTAAAATATGGTTTAGACTATTTTTATGAAACTTGGTAGCAATGTAAACTGAGGTAAGGAAATGCGATCATGCAAGTTTCAGTCAAATGAAACGAGTTAATGCCCCTTGTACTTATATACATATATTACTTATGTAGAGTTTTATTGTCTTTCTATCCACCTGGAACCATATCTAAGACATTGTAAGGGGTATTTCAATAAAACGTGGTAATAATTTTGACTGCCACTGGTAAATGCGGCACTGCACCAGAATAGTGCCCATAGTACTTGTATAATGTTTACTATATATGACATTTCTTTGCAAATGGGATGTTGCAACCAAGTTTTGTACATATCAAACTTTCTTGACTGAGGTACGCGTTCTGATCACTGGGGTCAATGACAATGTCACCGTTACTAAATATAGAAAACTTATTTTCTCACAAAAATTAGATAAGCAGACCAAATCTGCTAGCTGTGTTGCCTTAAAAAAAAGAGCAACGTATATTTGAGTGGATATTGGTACCTTGGGTCAAGGTCACTGTTACTAAATTATAGGCAAAGGAAGCATGGAAATCTACACTGTAAAGCCCGAATTCTCGATTTTCATTAAACCAATCCTGAAAAATGTTTGACCTGATTATTATAATTAACATATTATAAAAGCCGTCACAGGAGACAGCGCTCTTGCTAATTTCGATGCTGGATAGTGACTTGGAGCACATTTGAGGAAGCTGGAGCTGTCACTGGAGTGTTTAATGACTCTAATCAGGATGAAGCTTAAGCTTGTGTCAAATGTATTTAGTAATAATAGATATAGAGATAGAGTACCAAAACATTAGATAAGTATAAAAGGGACATAATTCTTGGAATATTTCTGCAAGAGTAATGCCCCTAGCTTCCGTAGTTGATAAGATTTTGTTGTAATGTGGTTTGACAACTTGTTCTGTTTTGGTACGGAAGCTTAGAAGGACCTTCAGTTGTGAGAAAATGTTTTCACAAGTACAGAAAACTAAGACGAGATGCCTAAAACTTTATGGTTTTCTCGCATTAAAATGCTCGCACTGTAGTATATTTTTCCATCAACACGATTAAAATTTAGTTGCAAAGAAAAAATCTTTTGTCATTTCGTATATTGTTATATCGACAATTAGCTCTGATTAAATATGTTGGAATAATTTTTATGAGATGGCTAGATATGTTATGGTGATGACGTCTTAAATATTTCACGATGCCGAAAAAAAAACTTTTTGCATTTCGCGTATTTTTGTCGACATTATTTTTGGAAGTGGCATCTCAAATACTTCTTTGAAAGTAACTGCGAAGACGTTATACGGTACATGACCACATGCATTAGACTGTTTTCTCAGAATGTATGTTTAGCTGCCTCTGAACAAAGAGTACTACATCAATTAGTTTCAGAGAATAGATAGGGTTCTTACAATCATCCATTTGTCTGCATCTACGTCGGCTTCCTTATTTGTATAAGTTTTATCTATCTTACTCGATCCGACCCTTCCGCAAACACACCTTAGTTAAAGTTTTAATGTACTTACCTTTTTATTTCTGTAATTACTTGATGGAATACTTCAACCATAAAATAGTTATTTCTCATCATCACCCACATCATATGGCACAAAGGTAATATCTCTCGCACCAATTGTTCATGAATTACCCCCCTTTTTACTCAGAATTTCAGTTTAAAGTTTTTTGTGCACTTTCTATCTAAATTATAATAAAAACGATCTGATTCAAACTTAAAACAATTGTTCCACATCATCACCCATTTCATACTCACCCACATCATATGACACAAGGTCAATAACTCTGGCACAAATTTTTCGTGAAACATGCCCGTTTTTTACTAAGGATTTTAGGTTGATTTTGATGCATTTCCATCGTATCTTTGTTATTATAGAAAGAGTTTGATTAAAAACACTAACAACAATTGTTCCACATCATTATCCACATCATTTAACACAACGGCCATAACACTTGCGCCAATGATTTCTGAATGATCTACCTTTATACTTAAAATTTCAGGTTAAAGTTTTGATGCACTGTCATTCTATCTCTGTTAGTACCAAACGTATTTGATTCAAACTAAAAATAGTTGATTCACATCATCACCAACATCATATGACATAAGGGCCATAACCATTATACCAATATTTAGTAAATTATGCCCCCTTTTTGTTTAGAACTTTAGTTTAATTTTAAAGCTTTTTCATCATAACTCTTTTGTCACTAATGGATTTGATTCAAACTTAAAATGGTTGTTCCACATCATCACCTACATCATATGTCATAAGGTCAATAGCATTTACACCGGTATATTATGAGTTATGCCCCCTTTTTACTTAGAATTTCAGGTTAAAGTTGTGATGCACTTTTGCTGTATCTCAGTGATTCAAACTTAAAGTAGTTATTCCACATTATTAGTCACATGATATGAAACATGGGACATTACTCTTGCAGAAATATTCCAAGAATTATGTCCCTTTTATACTTACCTAATGTTTTGATACACTATCTCTCTATATCTATTATTACTAAATACATTTGACACAAGCTTAAGCTTCATCCGGATTAGAGTCATTAAACACTCCAGTGACAGCTCCAGCTTCCTCAAATGTGCTCAATGTCACTATCCAGCATCGAAATTAGCAAGAGCGCTGTCTCCTGTGACGGCTCTTGTTTTATAATATGTTAATTATAATAATCAGGTCAAAGATGTTTCAGGTTTGGTTTAATGAAAATCGAGAATTCGGACTTTACAGTGTAGATTTCCATGCTTCCGATTTTTGACCTTACAATGTCTTAGATATGGTTCCAGGTGGATAGAAAGACAATAAAACTCTACATAAGTAATATATGTATATAAGTACAAGGGGCATTTACTCGTTTCATCTGACTGAAACTTGCATGATCGCATTTCCTTACTTCAGTTTACATTGCTACCAAGTTGCATAAAAATAGTCTAAACCATATTTTAGGTATGGCTTTGGACGGACAGAAATTGGAATAAAACACTAAATTTGTACTATATATAGATGTACTAAGGGCGATAAACATTGTCTTTCACAGACAATCTGACTGAAACTTGCAAGGTGGCATTTCCTTCTAGAAATTAACATTTCTACCATATTTTATTTTAAATACTCCAAACAGTGACATGTCTCTGACAAGGCTCCAACCGGACTGAAACACGGACGACGGACGGACGGACAACGCAGTTTATCCATACCCCTGTGGGAAGGATAAAAAGCAAATGTAACGTTAAGGTATAGAGACACTCAATATGGAACGTGTGACTTATTTTGAAAGATGAATAGGAAACCATGTCGATAAGAAATGTACGAAATGTTAAAAGTGTTTTTCATTGCAATAAGCTGAAGTCGAGATGTTAGAAATGAATTACTTCAATGCGAGTATTTTTGGCGAGAAAGGTAAATATCTTATCAATATCGCGCAAAGATTTTTCCGCGATGTAATTAAGTACAACTTCTCGACAATAATAATACGAAAAATAAAATCTTTCTGTCTTTGTACGAAGATTCAAATCAAGTTGTTTGAAAAGTTGGAACCAATGCGGAAATTTCAACGCGAAAAAAACCTTAAAGTTTTAGGGATCTCGCCTTAATTTTCGGCACTTGTGAAAACATTTTCTCACAACTGAAGGCCCTTCTAAGCTTCCGTAGTTTTGGACTCTTTGTCGACTAAGTGTATGTCGACATGCAAATACCTGGTAGTTCAACATCTCATTTTGCCGATAAAATTATGTTGTAAAGTTGCATTAATAATACGATATGTTCACATACCTTAAGAAGTTTGTTGTCATATTTTAGACAACTTGTTTTTTTTTTACACTGTATGTCGACAAGAAGTATGTCGACATCCATGTTACTTCAAATCGACAAATCTATTTATATAAGTAAGTCGGATTCCGTATCTCGACGTGATGACATATCTTTTGTCAACATGACGCGGTATATAGAGGCTTGTCGTCGTAATTTTGACGACTTGTTGTGTTGTTCAAGTCGATGGAGACGACTTCATGTCTTCATTCTGGGGGTACATACAAGCTTCCGTAGTGAGCTGATAACCTTTGATAGAGATGAGTAAATGGAAATGTGTTTACATTACTTCTGTTAGGATTCTGCTTAGGAAAGTGTGGTTAGTTTGCATAAACTATAGATATTGGATTTTTTAGGATATAATTTAATATATTTAGATTGCCATGACCTGCAGATGACCATAATTATTTTTGAGATCATTAAAAGGACATTCTTTATGACTGATCTGAATATACATTTCTGGCGGCGGAAAAACTTTTGACTTGTTGATTTCTGTCCTAGAAAGGTCTCTGTCCTAGAGATTGTATAGCTAAAAAAGGAATATTTTGACATATCAAATAAATCCAGATTGGGTTATAAAATCAGCTTTAAATTTAAGAGTGATTAAATAATAGCCACCTATCCCAAGAGTTAAGTATAAGGACCTAAATATTTTATTCAATCAAGCGAAACATGATCTCTCAGCCAATTTAGGACCGAAAAAAAATTCATTAAAATCTACTTTCAAGCTTTTTTCTGTACGGGGAAACTTCCTTTAGACTTCTACATAATTATAAAAACTTGATTGTGGTATATATTACAAGTCAGTGTAGCAAGGTGGGAAGCAGATGACCTCATCTTTATTGCCAAATTTTCTTAAGATCTAGATGTTTCGGAAAACAATGTTGTGTAATCGAATTCTACATTGAAAAAAAAATGATTTGAACATGCAGAACTACATTCATGGGACCTTCATGGCCGATTGGTTAAGGTGGCTTAATGATTTGGGTTTGAAACATAATTTTAATAGCAGAATTATTTCATGTGAGAAAGTCTTGCTCACGTGAGGTTGGTGATTCAGAAGTTAACCAACTGGCCCCGCAAAAAGACAATTTTTGAATTCTTTTGAAAAGCGAGTTTTCTTTTGATACAATATATTGCCTGTCATTGTATGTATTTCGAGAAACAAATTATTTGATAACGTTGTAAATACTGTCATTAATTTTTACAGTTAACCCATCTGTAACCATCATTCAAAATGTTAGAAGCAAGAATACACAGATTGGAAATGAAAATGTCATGCATGATTATGACAGACACTCACCAGCGCCTGATTCTTCAGAAGAGTTACAAGGTATATTTATTTTTTTTTTCGCGTTCTTTTCGAAAAAAATGACACGTATTATGTGTTTGCGCATGCGATTGTCCATCCATCTTTCTGTACATCATATGTCGTGTCAGGTGTTTGAATTTAACTCCGTTTAAAGTTGGCTTATAGGGATGTGATGATGAGACGATTTGTACAGCGCATAAATTGTGCCAGTAGTTCAAACGTTAAGGTGACAAACTGGGATCAAATGTCAAATTTGAAGTCATAGCTCGTTTCAGTAGATTGAAATAATGTGCAGAGTACATAAACCGGGTCGGTAGGCCAAATATTGTGTCACAATCTGAGTTCAAAAGTCAAATTTGTCCATCATAATTCGTGTCCGGGACATAACTTAAAAACTATCCAAGGTATTGACTTCTTACTTAAAATTAAGGTAGGGTGGCTATTCATGAAAAGATGTACAGATAGCGCAAACCAGGTTTAGATGCCAAACGTTTAGGTCACAAAATGAGCTCAAAGGTCAAAGTGACGTCGCATTTTCAGCCAAGAGTGTTACCTAAAAATATTCATGGTATTGACTTAAATCTTGGAAGGTAAGTAAGTGATGAGACGATGTACAGAGTGCAACAACCATTATTACTTTCCAAACCCACATCCACTACCACATTACCCAATCAACAGAAAGTATATATTTCGTTTACTTTGCTTTGATATCCCGTTACCGCGAAACCACACCCCGCCCCAACCCAACCTATCACCACATACATGTACCCAACACTCGCGCCCCCACATTTGTATGCCCCCCACACATTTATTGGGGTGTGGGCATATTGTGTTGCTGCTGTCCCTCTGTGACTATTTTTACCGCAGTTATGACCCTTTGATAGTTTTTGCTTTATGAAATACAGAGAAAACATTTATGACCCAACTCCTCCAACACTATTTGCTTGATTTGCTTTCAGAGATGAACATGTTTGATTTGTAGATGACCGTAAAGGAACGAAATTTTTTTGTGCGGCTATTTCTTCCGCAGCTATGGCTCATTGATAGTTTTTGCTATATGAAATATAAAGAAAACATTTGTGTGTCGCACTCTTCCCACACTATTTGCCTAATTTGCTTCAAACTTTCACAGATTAACAAGCTTGATGTGCAGATGACCATGAAGGAAAGATTTATTCTGTGAATATTCATATTGCCGTTCTGGCCCTTCGGTAGTTTTTGCTATATAGATGATGACAAGCATATGGGGGAATCCGTGCCCTATGGACACACTTTCTAGTTTCTCTTTATTGTACTACTCCCTTAATCTTAAACTTCGGATGTATATTGCTGCATTTTGTGGAGCTCTTGTAAACTGAAGAGTACATGCAATATACATATTTTTTTGTAGTTGTATACTGAATTTCCGAACAATTTTAACAATATATGCTAGTAATTAAACAGAGAACCAGAAATTGGAACGTTGATAGATCTTAGTTCCTTTTATTTATTCGTACTGACTTACCAGACTAAAACTTTATTTTTTACCTGTATGAAAGGACTAACAAAGAGGCTATATGTAACAATTATACTTACTTTAGTAAGTCCAAAAAGCGAAAGAATATACATATAAACTTTGCTTTAAACGGCTTTCAAAGGTTTCAAAGTTTCCAAAGTTACTTTTGATTACATGTATTTTGGTCACAACCATAAAACATATAAGGCTAAGAAAATATTAAAATTAGTTGTAAATTAAGTTGTCTGATTCAAACACGTACCATCCTTCGCCAGAGGTAGAGGGATATAGTTTTGGCGTCGTCCGTCCGACTGTCCGACCGTCCGGAGCCATATCTAGGAAGTGATTTGGAATATTCAAATAAAACTTCATATACATGTTCACCATGATAGGGAAATGCGGCCTATCAGGTTTCAGTCAGATTGCCAATGTAACACTAGAGTTATGGCCATTAGAAGTTTCTGATGTTAACTCTATAGGGTACTATAAATTTCTGCATCATAACTTGTGACATATTTGACCAAGAACTAGGAAACTTAAATTTACTTTAGATCACCATCATGTGGTAGTGCACACTCAATTTCGTCAGGATCTCTTTAGTTACTTCAGAGTTATTGCTTTTTAATTGTTTAATACTCCACATGTTTGTACATAACAAACTAACCAGTTGGTAGAATTTCTTTCATTTTTTTCCATGGACATTTATTATCAACATGCGAAGTTGTGTACCCACACCCTCACCACCCCAACATCCCGATCTCCCTCCCCCACCCAACCATCCCCAAATTGTTTCATTTTAATCTTAAATCCATAAATATTTATGAACATGCAAAGTTGTACCCGCCCCACCTCGCTCCTCAACCCAGTCACCCCCAACACCCCAATGATGCAAACCTTTTTTTTTTCATTTATTTATTTTCATCAATATTTATTATCAACATGTACCCCCCCCCCCCCCCCCCCCCCCCCCCCCCCCACACGCACACACGCGAAACACACACGCCAACTTTTTGAAAAATCTTTTTCTTAATTTTTCAAACCTTACATGAATATTTATCAACATGTGAAGTTGTAACTTCACCCCCCCCCCCACCCCCACCCCGTAAAACCACCTTACCTATTTTCTTAATTGATTATGCTCTCTTAAGGACTTCAGGCCCGTATTCATAAAGCTCCTATGGAGAAAACTTAGGAAAATCCTTAACTTTGTAAATTTTCCGGAACAATATAGCACAAAATAAAAGTGTAGACTTTATAAGATTTATTGATAATCTTCATTACTATGCCAGACTGTATTTTACAATATTGCTAGACATTCCAACTATCTCGGCAATTGTCCACAAAATGCTTCAGAACTTTTTTCCTTAGTTAGTCCCTCAGGGAAAACTATCCCTTAGGAGCTTATGAATACCAGTCCTGTTCTTTTTAAGTTGAAATGTAATGAAAATATTTGCTTCATAGTAACATCCTAAACTTTTTACCGGATATATTTCTTTACCATTTCTCAACACAAAACCATTCGGCGGGGGATACCAGTTCATTGCATTTTTAAATATAAATGTTGTTAATGTTTCCATAGGTGCTACAGTAATTGATTCGAACTCCAGTTATCACAGACGCGCAATGCAATGGTCAGGCAATTCGGAAAGACACACAGAAAATGTCATTCAACAGAATATTGAAGCAAAAACTGTTAGTATTACAATCAAGCAAAACGACTTGTTTGATAATGAAGGCTTTTCTATGCCTAATAATGTTAAGAAAGTTCTCGATTCAGCTGGTTGTTTTAGCGATGGTCACTATATACTAATTGTTGACAGAATTACAGGTATACAGAATCTTGAAGTTTTTTCGCTTGTTGACTGGGTACTTGTTCTAGATTTTGACCCTGAAAGTAGGTTGTCTGGTCTTTTGTCATATTGTGAGGAATCAGTCTCAAAAAAGAGATTTTTGCACATTGTTAGCTGGCAAGAAGAAAAATGTACTTTCACGGACAGTAGTCTTTACTGGGTTGGTATGAAGGGTTGTTCAACTCAACCTGAGACAAGGACCTTAGATGACTTTTTAGGTTGGAAACGTCAGATCAAGTCAAAATTCAGCCAACAGTTAAAACAACTTAAGAGATTTGGAGATGCTTACACAAATCTCACGGTCGTTGTTTTGTGGCCACCTGAATCTGTAAACTATAAGCATATTCATTATGTTCTCAATGAAATCTCAGATACGCTTGATCCCAAAAAAGTTGTAATAGTTAAAGATGGCTCAAGAAAAACTAAGGAGGCGTCCTCAGCATTGACTATGTTAAATGATTTTAATGTCGTACAGATGAAGATATCAGAAATTTGTAAAATCATAGAAAATTTCTGTTCACCATTGTCTATGGAGAAGTCATCAGGTTTTCAGCTTCCTACGGCTGATATGACACACCTTCCAGAAATTGATGACCAAAAAGCCCAGTGGTTAAAAGAAGATTTAGATGTTTTATATTTAGACAACAAAACAGGCACCGAGCATGACACTGAAAGTTTACAAAGAGAAGAGGAGAGTTTTTTCAAAGGGGGTACTTTATCATGGTCTTGGTGGTACGCAGCTGTAGGGCGCGTTGATATTCAACGTGATATCACAAGGGCATTGGTGAATTACATA
This sequence comes from Mercenaria mercenaria, assembly GCF_021730395.1. Taxonomy (NCBI): domain Eukaryota; kingdom Metazoa; phylum Mollusca; class Bivalvia; order Venerida; family Veneridae; genus Mercenaria; species Mercenaria mercenaria. The sequence continues at coordinate 20,211,572 of NC_069370.1, read as the reverse complement.
AAAAGTAGACATATTGCTTTGTGTCGTTCAGGAATAATCACGCTATTTCACAATCCTGGATCTGGTGGCACCACCTTGTCACAAAGAGTAGTTTGGACGTTGAAGGAAGATGTGCCTTGTGTTCAGGTAAAACACAGGCACGGTTCAACCATAAACGAAATAGCTGACAAGATAGACTTTCTCAGCAATAAGACAAGGATGCCTCTTTTAGCGCTTGTTGATGGAGGCGACAGGCAAACAGTGAAATCTCTTCAAAGAATCCTTGATGGACACTGCTGTGTCATAATCTTGTATGTTGAAAGGTATCAATCAAATATTGATTCTGACAAAATAAACAACATGAAACAAGGTGAGTTCTGGTTAAAAAGCGAAGTCAGTGCTAAAGAAGCTGAAAACCTGAAACGCTTGTACTCAAAATTGGGGTTCAATGACTATCAACAAAGTAACATTAATTACTTGGTGAAACAAGTAATAGAGGGTAAAGGTCGTTCCTGTTTTGATTTTGGGTTTGCTATCCACACCTACGAATACCGAGGTATAGAATCATGTGCAAAGGGTTATTTGAACACCGATAATGAAAGCAAAATGAAGAAAATGTTGCAGCCGTGGCGAAAAGCACTTGCATATTTGTCTCTGGTATATATTTACGGTCAGACATCATTACCATGTTAGTTCTTGGCATCTATCATAGATCCCGAAAATGCTCACAGAATGACAACGTATGGGGACTTTCCCGACGAAATGAAAGAGCTTATGGTACAAGATGTACAGGATCCCAGAACCAATGCAGTAAGGGTGGCTCATTATAACATTGCAAAAGAAATACTTGAACAAGTTTTAGTATGCCCTATGCCGGCGGAACCACATCAGGCGTCTTCCCTTAGCTTTGAAAGTAAGAAGAGATTAGGAAAAATTGCAGTGGAGTTCATTAAAACAGCTGGAGAAATTAACCATGAAAAACAATACACGGCTATCTCTTACGTATTGGCAAGAACTTTTATTTTTAGAAATATTAAAGCTGTTGGGGAAAATGAAACACAAGTGACAACAAGAAGTCAGAAATTTTCCCAAATTCTTGAGAATGTTTGTTCCAATCATCCATATACGGAAATATTTGATATTTACCAAGCTTTGGTTGATTCATTTCCTTATGAGGCACAATTTCATGCACATCTAGGTAGATTGTACACAATTTGCCGACCGGAGGAATTAGATCGTGCAGAGAAATGTTTCAAAAAGGCCTTACAGATAAGTGAAGCAGAGTTACTTGGAATGAAGGAGCATGATATTCCAAAAAGCAATAGAATGGATTTGATGAATATTTACTGTATGTATGGGAATATGATCCTGGAGAGAGTGTCAAATTACACGGGAAAGTTTTTAGGAGACAAAGCTAAAATGCAGTCTGACTCGTCCTTTGCTAAAATAGCAGGGAAATTACTGAAAGATGTCAAAGAGGCATGCACGCTTTTCTCAAAATGCAGAGATATAACTCCCATCGAATGTGAGGAAAGTTTTGGTTATATCGGTGAAATTCAAGTTCGTATGATGTTCTGTGATTATGTCCATCGAAACAGTGGTTGCAAGGGAGGTGTATGTCAGTACGCGGATGAAAATAAGGGTAAAATAGCAATATTTGTCAATGAATGTATTGTGATCGTGGATGAGCTTTTCCAAATGTGTTTCAGTTCTGTTGAACCGGAAAAGATTGACAGAAATATTTCAAACTGTCAAACATGGTATTCTGCTCTTTTTAATTACATTCCTGGCAACTGTGTACACAGACAAGAAGATAATGCAATGTCTCGTCGCTTAGAAATTGCAAAGGTAAAAATGAAGTATTGCCTTCCAGAGTCTTATGGAATACTTGAGCATGTCGATAACGTCCATGATGTAGAATTCATTGTTGGGGAACTTGAAAAGAATTTCAGGGACTACGAATCTTTTCAAAACAATGTACCGGGGATTCATATATCAAAACGAGCAATGGATTTGGACTACAGAGAGTGGCTTTTTGCGATCAGGCACGACCTTTTCGACTTGTATTATCCAATTGAGAAAGTGCTACAACAGGTTCAGATTTGGCATGACCTGTTGCATACACCTTATTCTTGGTTTTATCTCTTTGTATTGAAGAGCTTGTTAGGGTTTGGAAACCAAGAATGCAGTGGTGATTCAGCCTTATTAAGTGACGCCCTGAACTGTAAAGATGAAATGCTCAGGCTGTCGAAACATGTAACAAAGCCACGATATCCTAGGGAATGGCTTGGCAACCCAGTTAACAACATTAGGCGCCTTGTCTCAGGTAAGAGATTCTTCGGTCAAGTGGAAGGTAGAGATATCAGAGGAGTCGATTTCGACACTCTTGAAATCCAAAAAGGGACAATATGTGCACCAAATGACAGACCAGCAGGTGGCTTTATCAACATAGATTTGGGACCAAATAATCGTATCCCTCTAAAAGTATTTTTTGTCCCTGCTAGGTCAAAAGATAACTTGAAAGGTCCGAGTTACAAAAATGCACGAGTAGAGTTTGTAATTGGGTTCAGTCTGTCTCATGGTTACGAAGCTTATAACGTCAGATTGATTGAACATCAGAAGTGTTACAAATGCAAACAGAATGTTGAGAAAAGATCATGTGATGCTCGAATCGAATGTCCTAGGTGTCATATTCAGATCAGATGTGAAGAAATTAATAAATACAAGCTCCCGCGTAATGGGTCAAACAAAACATAAAGTCTTACTTGACTTGATACCTTGAAATTTTAGTGAGACATTGTTTAACATTTGACAAAAAAAGTTACGAGGATCGATGGAAATTAAAGTAAGAATAGGTACTGCAAATGCTTAGATTCTCGATCATATTTTTAATTACTTATATGGAATGTATTACGTCGGGTACATTTTCAGTTATTGTTTTACCTTTTTGTCAAAGTAATATGGGAACAGCCTGCGTCAGAGTAGGCAGCAAATGAATAAATTTGATATATATGATTCCTGACCAAATTTCCACAACGATTACCTCACTTTTAACTAGTTCCACGTACTTGATATGCTTTGGTTTTGTACTAAAGGGTGTATGTAAAAAGAATGGCAAAAGATCAGAAGTATTTTAAAAAGGTTGTAGTTCAAATTCCATATGGAAATTTACATACGTTTGCTTATTTGTATATTTTTGTAACAAAATTTGCCTGGAGATTCTGTGTAGCTCAATTGAAGACAATATTGTCAAAGGAACACATGCATTTATCATAACAACACATCCATAGGTTCTAAACAAAGTACCCACCTAGGTTATTTGTTTTCTGTCTTCGTCAGTAAATATGTGTGATAAAATTTCTGTCAGCAAATTAGTTATAAAGTAGACAATTTTGTTTATAACTTAGTTTTTGTTCTTAGAATATTATCATATTTATATTTAGTAAGGCTTAGCTCTGTCAAGGACCTAGGTCAAGGAAAATCGTGTTAACACTTTAGAGTCCACAGTTTAACTTTGAAACTCATGAGACTTGGTCAGAATGTTTGATTTGATGACTTCTAGGTTAAGTTTGAACCTGAGTCATCAGGGGTCAAAAACTAGGTCACCCGGTCAAATCAAAGGAAAGGCTTGGTAACTGTTTAGAGGCCACATTTATTACCCTATCTTTATGAAAACTGGGCAGAATGATTATCTTGGTGATTTTTGGGCCATTTTTGAAACTTGGTCATGTGGGGGTCAAAAACTAGGCCACTACGCCAGATCAAAGAAGAAAAATCTTGTTAACATTCTAGAGATCACATTTTAAGTTTGAATCTCATGAGAATTTGTCAGAATGTTTGTCTTGATGACCTCTAGAATCTGAGTTATATGGGGTTTAAAACTAGGTCACCCGGTCAAATCAAAGGAAAAACTTGTTAACACCCTAGAGGCCACTATATGATCCTATATTCATGAAATTAGGTCAGAATGCTTATCTTGATGATTCCAAGGCCAAGTTTGAATCTGGTAGATTCAAACACTAGGTCACTCGCTCAAATCAAAGCAAAAGCATGTTAACACTCTAGATGCCAGTTTTATTACCCTATCTTCATGAAACTCAGTCAGAATGTTTATCTAGGCCAAGGTTGAAACTGGGTCAAAAACTAGGTCACCCACTCAAATCAAAGGAACGCTTGTTAACATTCTTGTGGCCACATTTATGACTCTATCTTCATGAAAGTTGATCAGAATGTTTATCTTGATGATCCCTTGGTCAAGTTTGAATCTGGGTCAAAACTGGGTCACCCGCTCAAATCAAAGAAATGAAGCCTGTTAACACTAGAGACTGTAGGCCCAATTACTCAGGTGAGCGATCCAGGTTCATCATGACCCTCTTATTAATGATGCTTTAAGGAGTGAATTGGCATTTTTAGCTCACCTGAGCATGAAGTGCTCAAAGGTGAGCTTTTGTGATCGCCCTGTGTCCGTCGTCGTCGTCGTCCGTCATCAGTCGTCCGTCGTCCGTTAACAATTTGACTGTTAACACTCTAGAGGTGACAATTTTGAGCCAGTCTTAATGAAACTTAGTCAGAATGTTACCCTCAATAAAATCTATGACGAGTTCGATATTGGGTCATTTGGGAACAAAAACTAGGTCACCAGGTCAAATCAAAGGAAAAGCTTGTTAACACTCTAGAGGTCACAATTTTGGCCCAACCTTAAATAAACTTGGTCAGAATGTTACCCTCCATAAAATCTTGGACGAGTTCGGCATTGGGTCATCTGGGATCAAAAACAAGGTCACATGGTCAAATGAAAGGCAAAGCTTGTTAACACTCTAGAGGTCACAATTTGGGCCCAATCTTAATGAAACTTTGTCAGAATGTTACCCTCAATAAAGTCTTCGACGAGTTTTATATTGGGTCATCTTGGGTCAAAAACTAGGTCACCGGGTCAAATTAAAAGCTTGTTAACACTGTAGAGGCAACATTTATGACTGTATCTTCATGAAACTTGGTCAGAATGTTAATCTTGATGATCTCAAGGTCCAGTTTGAATCTGGGTCATGTCGGGTCAAAAACTAGGTCACCAGGTCAAATGAAAAAAAGCTAGTTTACACTTTAGAGGCCACATTTATGACCATATCTTAATGAAACTTGGTCAGAATGTTTATCTTGATGATCTATAGCTCAAGTTTAAATCTGGGTCAGGGGGAGGGGTGTTCAAAAACTAGATAACTAGGTTAAATCAAAGGAAAAGCTTGTTAACACTCTAGAGGCCACATTTATGACTGTATCACATGAAACTTAGTCAGAATGTTAATCTTGATGATCTTTAGGTCAAGTTTGAACCTTGGTTATGTCGGGTCAAAACCTAGATCACCGGGTCAAATCAAAGGAAAAGCATGTTAACACTGTATAGGCCACATTTATGACTGTATCTTCATGAAACTTGGTCAGAAAATGGTAATCTTGATGATCTCAAGGTCCAGTTTGAATCTGGGTCATATAGGATCAAAAACTAGGTCAGCAGGTCAAATCAAAGGAAAAGCTAGTTTACACTGTAGAGGCCACATTTATGACCATATCTTAATGAAACTTGGTCAGAATGTTAATCTTGATGATCTTTAGGTCAATAGCTCAGGTGACCCTCTTGTTTTGCTTTTATTTTGTTAAAATTCAATACTTTCGTCTATCAGATGCTTTTAAAACTTCAAATATAAAACCTTTACTGGATGAATTTGCAGGATAAACAATAAACATTTGACATGTATTTATAATAACCATTTTCTGAAAAGAACAGCCAGGCTATAGATTAAGTCATGCTATTTCTTGACCATCAGCTTAGCGTTGGAATTTTGGAATTTCTGGATTTTATTGTTTTGATGTAACTGAAATTTTATTTGTGATTTTCACCAGGTAAATATAACTGATTTTGACTGGCTGTCTTGGTCAAAGGGCCTGTTCATTTGTAAATTTATATTCATAATCAATACATTGTGGACCTATCAACACATGGAATTAAAGAATGGAGTAACCTGACTCGTTGGTAGAAAAATAAAGAAGTTTAGTCTTTGATGAGGGGTGCTTGGGGGTTGGGGTGGGTGGGGGGTGGCTAAGTATGAAGTTCATTTAATACATTTCTGTCTTTTTTCTCAGGACAGAAATTCACAACTTAGTGAAGTATTTGAAGAGATTCATTTCCTTTATTTATAAAGAAAATTGCATAAAATCTGTTTCTTTGAAGGATGGTCTATAAAGATTGCCACAGTTTTGTAATAAATTAACCCAGTCTTGAATTATATTATAACACTTTTAATGCCATGAGGAAAGAATCGGAGACGTAAAGTAATTGATTTATGTGTAACTCTGTTTTCTGATAATTTAGAGAAAATTTGTGACAAGCTTTGGTACTTTATGGGACTCCCAAACTACACACAAAATTTTGGCTCGTTTTACGTTCTGATGAGAAAGTTGAATTTAACTCAAAATAACAATAGAGTTTTACATATTTTATTAATATGTTAACAGAATCCAGATACATAAAGGCTTCTTAAAAATAGTACAATGGTATAACTTTATCTTTTTCCTTCATTTTGGTATGCTTTATATCATGCTTTTTCTTTGGAAATTTAGAATGAAAACCATATTCAAGCAAGACCCTCTCTCATTCCTTAGTGTGTCCTTAACTGAAAACATGACTGTATCGCACTTAAATAATTTACGTTAAGCCTATTCTGAAAAAAATCTGTTATCACATATATATTTGTTATTAGCGAAGAATGTTCTGTTTTTAGCTCACCAGAGCACAAAGTGCTCAAGGTGAGCTATTGTGACCTGTCATTGTCCGGCGTCCGTCGGTGTGCGTCGTGCGTCGTCATTTTCCTTGTGAACACTAGAAGCCATATTTGTGACCCAATCCTTATGAAACTTGGTCAGAATATTAGTCTTGATGATCTCTAGGTCAAGTTCGAAACTGGGACATGTGGGATTAAAAACTAAGTCAGTAGGTCAGATCAAAGGAAAAGCTTGTGAACACTCTAGAGACCACATTTGTGACCCAATCTTTATGAAACTTGGTCAGAGTGTTATTCGTGATGATCTCTAGGTCATGATCGAAATTGGGTCATGTTCGGTCAAAAACTAGGTCACCCGGTCAAATCAATGGAAAAGCTTGTGAACACTCTAGAGGCCACAGTTGTGATCCAGTATTTATGAAACTTAGTCAGAAAGTTTGTCTTGATGATTTCTAGGTCAAGTTTGAATCTTGGTTATATGGGGTCAAAACTAGGTCACCTGGTTAAATCAAAGGAAAAGCTTGTGCTTTAGTGGCCACAGTTGAAACTCAGTCTTTATGAAACTGGGTCAGAATGTTTGTTTTAATCATTTCTAGGTCAAGTTTGTATCTTGGTCATGTGGGGTCAAAACTAGGTCACTAGGCCAGATCAAAGGAAAATCTTTTCAACACTCTAGAGACCACACTTTAAGTTTGAAACCCATGAGAATTAGTCAGAATGTTTGTTTTGATAATCTATAGGTCAAATTCGAATCTGGGTCATGTGGGATCAAAAACTAGGTCACCTTGTCAAATCAAGGGTGAAGCTTGTGAACACTCTAGAAGCCACAGTTATTACCAAATCTTTATGAAATTTAGTCAGAATGTTTGTCTTGATGATCTTTAGGTCCAGTTTGACTCGTGGTCATGTGGGGTCAAAAACAAGGTCAGTAAGCCAGATCAACTCTGGTGAGCGATATATAGGGCCATCATGGCCCTCTTGTTAAATTCATTCGTTGTGTATATATTATATTACAGATAATGCCATGTATTAAATTTCACATTTGTATTGTTTGTGTCAAAGTATTTTTGTTATTTCGTACGTTTGATGTAGCTTTGAACGTTTATTCAAATTTGATATTTTAAGGCCGCGGACTTCAAATGTAATGCCCCATACCGCTGTGCTTTCGAATTCTCACTTAGGTAGTAGATTTCTTTCAGGTGAGGGAACCATCCAGCTTGATTATGGACGATCGCTGGTTCTACCCATATGTCCGCCTGTGCCTGCAAACAAATGCCTGGATTGGCACCTGGAGTCTTCTAGAAAATGACTATATGACTTATATCATGTTGAAATTACTCTAAACCAAACAAAAACCCAAATCAGTGAGAGCCAGTTTGTCGGCGGCCTTGCCCGCTGGGCCACGGAGACCCCAACAAGTGTGTTTTATTACTACAACTGAATTATATGGTTTGATAACAAACAGCTGTGTGAAAAAACGAATCCTGCCCGTATCATTACAATTTTCAAATTTCAACCTTTCTGTACAGACAAACTTCACATGTATTTTACATTGTATATAATAGCAGATATTAATTTTATTGATGCAGTTTGTAACATTAATGTTTTTCGAGGTGAACATGTTTTGTAATGCATTCTTATTTTTTGCCTGCTAAGCATTATAGGTAGAACGAAAATCTACGTATCGAGTGGTCGTGAGGTCAATCCCCAGGTGAGGCGTGTGCTATGTTTGACGATTGACAAAAGAATGTTATGTCTGGAGTCATTTGAACTCAACCTCTGATTCATGTTGGGAGAGTCGGTGGTTACTTTTGGAGAACAAGTTAGTACTAGTATAGACACACGGTAAGTTAAATACTCGCCGTTACATAACTAAAACACTGTTGTAAAAACGACGCGAAGCCCATAACGAACATAGCTTTGTTTTGCTTCCATGTTTTTAAGCATATATGCAAAATGGCATATTATGAACTTACTATTTTTTTCTGATAATTATTAGGTATCATAATTCAAAGTAGTGTTTTATCTAAATCTTACCTCTCATATGCACATGTATACGAAATATGCTGTCGATAGTGTTAAGAATCATTATGTTTGATTCTGTAGCAACAGAATCCATGTATATAAAATTGTGAACTTAATACAGAATTAGAATAGTTTTATACTTACTATTCAGTATCATGTGTCTAAAGATAAGTGATTAGTTTAGCAGCACTTTCAACTTCCTATAAAATTATATTTTTGTATCTAACGTCATTGTATAGAACTATATACCTTTCTTCTGCAATAAATATTACTATACAAAGTTTCAGCTGCTGATCAGTGTTTTAGAGTAAATATGTGATTGTTAAAGCAACATTATTGAACAAGTGTATAACGCTACCAAGCAAAATAATAGCAGTATCGGTTTTATCGAGCTTTAATGTTCGTGAGAGGTAGTACTAACTCTCACACCAAAAACAAAGGGGTCTAAGTGGAAGTTTTCTGCAACAGCCTTTTTTTGGAAAGACATATGAGCCGTGCCATGAGAAAACCAACATAGTGGGTTTGCGACCAGCATGGATCCAGACCAGCCTGCGCATCCGCGCAGTCTGGTCAGGCTCCATGTTGTTCGCTTTTAAAGCCTATTGGAATTGGAGAAACTGTTAGCGAACAGCATGGATCCTGACCAGACTGCGCGGATGCGCAGGCTGGTCTGGATCCATGCTGGTCGCAAAGCCACTATGTTGGTTTTCCCATGGCACGGCTCATATATTTACAATACCCTTTTTTCTTTTAACGTTTGTAAACTGACCAATTTATAAAAATGTATATGTGATTGCTCAAGCAACTACATATTTTACATCTAGTTCCAACATTTGCTCAAGTAATTCATAATTAGATATATTTATTTTCAATATTTGCTTACAAAAGTTGTTGGTTTTTTAGCATTATAAAATAAAAGTACTAAGTTAAAATGCTATTCAGCTTACTTGCTGAAGGTTGGCGATACCTAAACTGTGTACGGATTAAAAGCGTACATATCAGTAAAAGATATAGCTCGTTGCTCGGCATTTTTATGATTATTTTTTTGCATGAACTCAGAACATATTAACATAGTATTCAATATGTAGTTATAGTGTACATCTCATCTATTGAACTAACGTTATGTGTATATACTGCGTTCTTAAATAAACATGATAATATTTGAAACCTTGAATGTGTTGCAAAAATTTGCAATTGTTGACTTTTTGTATTAAGACTGGTTTGTATTTTTATAGAACTTGATAGAATTACGCAAATAAATTTTATTGATTGGAAGAGTTTTTTTAGTTTTATACCATAGCACCTTGATTGATAATGTGACACAACTAAAACCATGACGAAGGATGCTGAGTTTAATAATGGCGTGTGTACGAGTCGCTTAAATGCAGTTTGTGGTGTACGTACACATGATATTAAACAAGAACGTTACAGTCTAGACACAGGAAAAAAACATAAAATTCACAAGCATACACTATTTATTTAAGGTACATATGTAGTTAGCTGCATCGAAATTCATAATCTTTTAAGAATGGCTAGAGGATCAGTTTTTAAAAATAGTTTTTTAGCTTTAAAATATAATCCTGCAAGAATTCGAGACAAACATAATTTACAAAACTTTGTTGTAGCCTGAAGTTGCAAGGTATTTTTATGTCATGCAAACAATGTATTATAACTACAGATCTTTCCAATTGGTCAGTCATTTAAAAAGAAAAATATGCGAGTATCAAATCACGAAATGACCGGGGGGAAATTGCGACACTTTCAGTTGTGAATTTTTTCAACAAACAAGAACGGGAATTATATGCGATCAGAAAAAAATAAAGGCACTGACCTCCAGATTTTAACTAAAAACGATCTTTCTCGAAAATTGCAGTTCGGTCATATTATGAACATCAGAATGTGAGTTTTTGTTTCTAAAAATCTTTTAAATGCTAAATCAAGAAAGAAGATGCACGCGCCGGAAATCTAATCGGGACCGCAACGGCAATAAAACATTTTCCGCTGTCTTAACCAATATCGCCACGGATTATTATGTGTTTTAACGCGTTAAATGAAAAATATTTATAATTAAAACAGTTTACCTCTAGTAAAGTGTTACAAACGCTTTACGATTTTCATAGTAAAAATAGTAAACACAACTAAATCTCATGTGTTGCCATTACATATAGTCAGTCAGTAATTAAGTTTCAAAGCATTCTTGAGAAATATAGCAATAATTTCCTGATACCCTTTTTTGTTGTTGTCGTACGATCTGGAGGCATCTAGCCGAAGTGGATTCGAGCCTCACTTTAGGCGTTGAATTCTTCATGTGAGGAAGCCATCAAGCTGGCTTACGGAAGGTCGGTAGTTCTACCCAGGTGCCCGCTCGTGATGAAATTATGCACGGAGGGGCACTTGGGCTCTTCCTCCACCATCAAAGCTGAATAGTCGCCATATGACCTATAATTGTGTCGGTGCGGCTTTAAACCCAACGAAAACTATCTGGAGGCCAGTGCATTGTTATATTTAAAGGGAATTAACAACATTTTTTTCCCAAATTTTATTCAATGTAATTATTCTCAAAGATTCATAAATAAATGTTTCTATGATAAGAATGTAACCAAAGGCATAAAGAGTGTAACAAAAGTAACCAAAGGTATTAATACAGTTGCAAATAGATGGCTGCAAATTGATAGTTACCACTGTTCAATCACAATATGTTACCAAAGACATATAGAATGTAACCAAAGTAACCAAAGGGATATAGGTGGTTACAAATGTATAAATTTGCGCAGAGGCGCACTTTTTGGGCCATATATGTCCTACCCACCACGGCGTTGGCGTCGGCGTCGGCGTCGGCGTCACACCTTGGTTAAGTTTGAAAGTTTGAACACTTGCTTATCATCATGATTGTCATCTGTAGGCAAGAGTACATAACTCTGTCAATTATTTTTGCTGAATTATGGCCCTTCTTGGACTTGGAAATCAGTTAAACTTTTCAGTCCATATTTTGCCTAACCTGTTTGTCATATGGCTTTGAAACTTTGACCACTTGTTTACTACCTTAGTCCACACATGTAGGCAAAACTACATAACTAAGACAAGGACTTTAGGTCAGTTATGACCTTTTTTTAAAAAAAGAAATTAGTTATGTTTCAAATACCATTCCATATTTTGTCTTAAGTGTTTGATATATGGCTTTGAAATTTTGAACATTTGCTTACTATCATGGTCACACATTGCCATTAGTGCAAGACTTATCCAAATCCATAAATACAGGTACATTGTCTGTCTTATCTATTTTTCTTCTTTTGTCTGAAAATCTCTGGATATATGTTGGCCCCATACTTCCATCAATTCTTCGAATAGTCGAACGCACGGTCAACAGACAGCTCTTGTTTACATTTGTAAGGAGTCCCGAACTAAAACTGTTCACATTTTCCATGGTCGCCTATTTTTGGATCACAGACCATCACAAAATGTTCACCTTACTTTAAGACTTGTAGAAAAATAAAAGACCAGATGCCTCACACAATGAACTTATTAATGCAAAACATGTCAAACCCTAACCAAACTGTTGTGAACGTAACATGCCTATCCGAATTTAAGAACGCAAAATGGTAAAAACAATTCGGTAGTATCGCTTTTTGGAAATTAAACTTTCATTGAATTTTAATCAAGATGATCCAATATATAGATTACTTTAGTCATTCAAGATCAAATATACAAAACTGTCTCCAAAAGTTAATATTTTAACGCTTTTATTCTTTGGTGAATGTTAGCAAAACCTTTAGAATCAAGGAAAACTGCAAATCTTTGGAGTTGTGAAACAGAATATTTATCAAACTCTTATAGTGTCTGTACCATGTAAGGCTTTAAGCACTGGTATTCGCAATAGAGGTAAAATAACCTCAGGGGAAAGGGTGCGGCCATTACTTTTTGTTTAAAAAAGGCTGTTATGATTGTCATTATATTATTAATGCCGTTATTATTACTGTTATCATTATTACTTAGTATTATGTACAACGCCATCGAATATGCCATTGTATAGAAAAAGGTGTTTAATCAAATTACTCAGTTTCAGTTTCAGTATAGTGTCTACATAGTGCAATCAATATAACGACTTTGCATTGGACAGCTTATTCCAGAGGCCATAGCCTGAATACCACCATGTCTTTCGGTGGTCGATTTAATGGAACGAATGCGATGTTTATTCCGGGAACAACACTTTCATGGAAACTTGCCTTTTACTTTCTGTCTAGCAAATCAATCATAATTTAGCAACATAATATTATTTATCAGTGTGCAGACAGGGACTAGTTGATAATCAATTTTCTAACGACCACTGAACTGCAGAATGTGTACCGTGGAAACATCACAGAATATAAAAATAAGTAATAATGAAATTTTGTCATTTGTGTCAGCAGTTCTTCCGAAAAAAATGTAAAATAACGTCTGATCTTGTCAGGGAAGTTCATCATTTGACAAAGGCAATGAAATCCGAAAAATACCGTAATGGAACTCTTGGTATTTTGCCAAGTCTCTAATTTCCAAAATATGTTTCCGCTAATTTTAAAGAAATTTTGTAAAACTAAATATTGCGCTAGTAAAATTGTAATGTACTCTGGACTCATATATGTATTATTTCTATGCCTTTATCAACTAACGGTCAATTTATCAAAGACGATTTTTCACTACAAGATTTAGCTTAGTTACTGATATATCTTTAAAGACTTTCTAAGTTATGCCTTGTTCACATTTGGCTTGCGATGCGTCAGCTGAGCCGGTAGTCTGCCCGTATCCTCCATTCCGTGCGGAGGCAGGAGGCGGCAGTGCGATTTTCGTATGGATTCACGGGCGCCACTGCCTCTGCGATTTTGTTTAGCGAAAAGTTCTACAAATTTGATAAAAATCGTAAGCCCGTAGACATATCGCAGGTGGCATTTCACAATGCCCGCTCGGGCATCGTTAGAAGGCCTAGAGCTAATCGTGCAGCCAACACATGATTTTCCGTGGACATGGTGTTAAAACGAAATCGTACGGAGATTGTAGATTCGTGGGAGCGTCGCAAGGTTGCCGCTCGCTGCCCGTGCAGAACCCGTGAAATCGCACGGATATTTAGCAATCATCACGCGACAATCCTACAGCGGCCACACCATTGCCGTGCGGAGGCCTTGATGTGGATAACAAATCAGATGATTATATATATTAGCCATCTGCAACATGTTTTCATTATTCTTCTCCGCCTAGCCTCTGCACGGAAGCCGTACGGGCGTCGTTCGATTTCCGTGGGAAGCTTGCAGAGACTGCACGGCAACTGCACTGAAATTGAACGATATCCGTATAGTCTCCGTGCAGCCTCCATACGGATTTCTCCAGGCCTTTCCCAGAGAGACTGTACAAAAATGGCACGATGCTCGTATATAAGTTAAACACATGCGCGGTGGTCACCTACGATGCCCCCAAAAAACGCAAGGAAAATGGTAGACTAATTTACCGCACGGCGCCCGAGTCAGATGTGAATTAGGCATTAAGATTATGAAAAAGTAATATCAACATGTCTTACCGCCCATTTATGAGAGAAATATAGAACAATGCTCACATTTCGCAAGCACTGTGACTCTTTGCATGACCTTTGATATGATGTCACCAAGTGACGTCTGTTTCTACAAAACGTCGTGGCCAACTTAACCCTTACCCAGCTAAATTTTTATAACGAACTTGTCCATGTTTCAGTATCGACAATACCATTAACTGTTAAAAGGACTGAATGGCGATCAGTGCAGATTATAATCAGACTGCACGGTTGTTGAGACAGAAACAATCGTGCTCAGGATGATAAGGGTTAAAGACAGCAGAGGAAATACAAATAAGATGGCTTCGTGGATGAATGATTGCAGTTCCTGACTTCGCATCAAGTCGAAACGTCTCTCAGGATGTATAATTCGTTTGTGTGAGGAATTCATCCATCTGGCTCACCTACCAACGGGCCTGAAATAATGCCCGTGTTTTTCATCCACCCCTAAAAAGCTATGCCGTACAAGCCAAGATCGGTCTTTGTGACTTTTAAATCAACATAATGCATAATGCAGAAAACAACATACAGAGAGCACGAAGAAAATATCCCACACATCGGGCAAAATGTTTTACATTTCCTTTTAATTAGTTCGTACGTTGTCTTTGTATTGTTGTGTATACATTAATCCTGCACACACTAATATGTAATACTAAATAGGTACTGTTTTAGAGGGATGGGGAGTGATTTCTAGGAATTTGCATTTTCCCATTGGATATTACAATATATACGAGTTTCGAAACACAAATTCGAACTAGCAATTTTATTATACAAGATCAAATGACAGCTTGAAGATTTTGGAAGACCGTCCAACTATCCGTCCAACTATCCGTGATCTTCCTCATAGAAAAAGATTCCTTCCAACGGGCGAGTTTTGAATCCACAGAGGTTCTCTAGCAGAAACTCATGATCTTATACATTCAAATATTTATGTTTAATACTTAAGGTTAAACATTGTTCTGTGCTATCTGATTTTGCTGCCGAAGAAGCATCCACATAACAAGAAATTTCTGAAGCTCGTACTTACCGAATACGTGTTTTTTACATGTATTGAAACAATATAAAGTGTCCCTAGTGATAAACAGTATTATGGTTTTATGATTCCAGACGAGACGGTAAAAGTAATTTAGAATAATAAATATATCAAATATGTACCAGAGAGTCTCTTAAATTAATATATAAACACAAAAAATGAAATATACACATTAATATAAACTTTCCAGAATCTGTTACGTCTTTATATGAAATATTGTTCGTTTATTTTACGATAGTTACATGGATTAGCGTAAGATAAGTATCTAAAAGAAAATGTAAATGATTTTTGGTGTGTCTCACAAAGTTTGCTTTTATGGTTGAAAGCTTCTCATCTATATGTGTAAATTTATTTACAAATAAAGCAATCGATAACGATAGCATATCACAAAAACTAGTAGTTATTCTATATCTTGAACTTTACGAAGAAACTATGCACGAGAAACATTAGAAATAAACATGGGTAGTCCGCTTAAGTGTCTTTTTGCAAAGATTTTGGTATCACTTACTTCTTTTGACATTTCTATCTAAAAAGAGTTTGTCGACGGATGAAACCGGCTAAAAAGAAAAAAAAACTTTACACACAAAGCATACACGTGTTAATCATATATATATTCTGTGGATAAGCAGTCAAAACCTTCAGTACACTGATAAGAGCTTATGCTACCGCAATCTATATTGAAACGCATAAATTAAAAAAAAAATATGATCTAGATTAAACAGAAAACATATTTGTGTCAAAATTGCTGTTTATGCATTTATGTTCTCGCCACAAAGAAGTCAAGCATACCGTAGCTTAAGAATGTGGTATTCACTATAATGTGTGTATATTCAACAAGAGTCAAGGATTGTGAATATAGAAAGAAAAACTTACTTTTACGATCATCATTTTTGACAATTTTTAAGTGTTCCTGTGGGATGCTAAATGGTTCTTCTTATGCTGACATAATTAATAAAGTACCGATGAAATGCAACAAAAACAGTATTACTTTAATATGACGTCATTGATGTCACAATATTTCGTGTCAGGTCACATGCAAAATTGAAAGCTTTTATCAAATAAGGATTTGGATCGTTTAGCAATATTTATTTTTATTTGAGGTAACTTTGAAAGTCATAATTTTGCAGACAGTTTTCAAGAATATTTCCCATTTAGATAATGACAAAAATATTTCTGCTTTTAGGAGTTGTTAATAAAGTAACACGCGAAATGAAAGAAAATTGTTGTTGATGAAATGTTCTATGAGGAAGACTGCGGGTGCAAAGCAAATAATAACGGCTAATACTGGTACTGTGGACTGAATTAATGTTACCATGGGCAATTGTCATGCGATTTAACATCCAAGAGCTTTGACATCGACAAATTTAAAACTGTACTACAAAATGGTTCACTATCATAATAATCAAAAGCACAAATGATGAATTTCTGTTTTGTAGGCTGTGTTATTTCTTCTGCAAGAGGGTGATTTCTTACTTAAAAATAATTATAAATTTAATTATTCAAAAGAAATAATGATGGAGAGGTAAAATATAAATTATTTTAAACATCCTTGTTGCTATATTGTGTCAATCAACCTGTGTTATCATGGAAAAAATAACCCTGTAATATACTGGTGTGAAGGTGTACCATATGCTGAAGAAAACAAAGATTTGCCAGAAATATTTTAAAGCAGCATGCCTCCAGATTTGGCTAAAAAATAATATTTCTTTCAAATTGAAGTTTGATCATATTATGAACATTGGAATATAAATTTTTGTTTCTAAAATATTTTAAAAGTTCGACATCAAGAAAAATTTATGACAGCGCCGGGAATCGAACCCCGGACCGCCGCGGCAATAAAGACATTCTCCCGCGTTGTAACCAGTATATAGCTGAAGTATGACTTCAAAATATAGATATTTATAATCGAGACAGTTTTCCTGGAGTAAAAGAGTGACAAACGTGTTTCGATTTTCATCGTAAAAAGAAGTAAAGACAGCAAATTCTCATGTGTTTCCGTAACGTGAAGTTTGTCAGTAATTAAGTTTTAAAGCCTTCTTAAGAGATATAGCATTTATTTCAAGATATCTGAAAAAAAATATTTTGTTGTAGAACGATCTGGAGGCATGCTGCTTTAACCCTCTAATACTGTTATTGTTTCGTAATGATGACAAAGTGGTAAACAAATCAATTCAATAAGTTCAAGCAGTATATATTTACACCAAAACACAGTTAGTTTCAAAAGGCCTTATGGGGAGTATCGCTACATTTTTGTTTTTCTTCAATAAAATAACCATCAAGATTATGTTAGTTTGAGATACTGGTTGCAGAGGTTTGTTCATTTTAACAAACCACACTTGTTACAATGCCGTAATAAACTGTTTATATTACCAAGCTTTATTCAACATTGAATTTAACTAAATTTCGTTCAATATGTGAACTGAAAAGATTATAATGGCGCCAACTGAATATATAGAAGTTAGTTAAGCACAAAACACATATATTTTACGTATATAACTTTGAATAATAACTAATGATACATTGTTTGTAATCAGTACCTTCCTGGGGGAAATAACAGGCCTTTATATTTTTTATACAATGACAAGCATTTCTCATTAGCGGAACGAAAAATAAGAATAATTTGCATCTCCATAACAATAAATCATATATTGCCCTGTATTTACTGTGGAATAATTTGTTGCGCTAGTTTGTGTCCAGAAATATTATTGTGAACATACAGTAGAACACATTTTGTTCCTATACATGTAGCACTATCGAGAATAATAGTTTCATAATAACAGAAAATGGGTAATCGTTTTATTAATCAGTACTTCTCTTTACACTATTTCGATCAGTTTACTGCAGACAATAAACAGAAACACTATTGTATAACAAAAAAGTCAAAAACAAATGAATATAATGCATGTACACACAAGTCTTAAAAAATATAGTTATTCAATATAATCTATAAACGTACCTACAAAGTTTGAAATTATCAAAAATAAAGGATACTATAACTAATTTAGAAATATTGGGTAAGTCATCACAATATGTATTAACTGAAGATGAAATAGGTGTTTTAGAGCTGTAATCATCGCCCTGAGGGCTTTACTTTTGTCTTGAAGTGGGTGTGTATCTGTCTTTAAATATACTGGTTTTGAATTTTCGAAAAGTAACAAGAAATGTAATTTGTATTTTTCTTACATTCGATGTAAAACAGTAAGTTAAAACATATTTCGTAAAAGATGAAATATTTGTAAAACTATGTTTTTTGTCATGGTACATAGCTTAGAAGCTAAATAGTAGGCCGTGCTATCAAATAACACGAATTTCATGACATTTGCAATACTCAGAGCATCATACTATCAAACAACACCAATGTCATGACCCCTGAATTACTTACAGGTTTGTGCTATTAAATAACACAAATGGCATGACCTTTGCAATACTCGGTCCAACATGACAAACGTCATGACTATTGGGTTACTTATTTATCTTTGCTCTCAAATAACACGGACGTCATTACCCTTGCACCACTTACACATTACGCAAGTGTCATGACTCTTTCAGTTCTTATATTTTCTTGATACTAACGTACATGAATATCATGATCTTAACAGTACTCGATGCTTTTACAGATTTTGAAGATTCTGAAGATGCTCAAAGCTCTATATTCAGCCGTTGATAATTAAACAGAAATAATGCAGAACTAATTGTTGGCTACATACGAGTATACTCCTGAATGTTTGATCATAACCATGGCAAAGTTGCAGTGACGTTGGTAGAAAGATTGCGGATCATGACTGTATCACTCTTATTGTGCTTCATTAAAGTATATAAAAGGTATATACATAGTCTATGTTCTTTTTAACAGCCCTCGTATGACTTGGTAAACCAAACTTGACAAAAAACATTTTCAACATGATATTGGTTTTAATATGTGAATAATACTGAAACTGAGAATTCTAAAATTACTGATATCTTGTCTCGAACCAAGTGTAAATAAAGCAAGGAATCAGTGCTAGTGATATTTAAAACTTAATTCATTCAAATATTACTTTCTGTTATATAAGCTTTACTCCTTGTGACAGTTTACTGTGATGCTGGCCTAGTTTTATAGAAGAACGAGACATGAGCTTGATGTCATTGTGAGAAAAACTTAACATTCTTCAGAGCTGAAAGAAACGACATATTTATGTTGATTAATTCTGTATTTGATATTGGATTTGTTGTCAGTTGACAGAACCAATGAAAAAATTCGATAATGTGTCTTTTGGCGCGTCTTGAACTAAGCATTTTTTGCAGTTAAGTCTTATGTATACCTTTCAAGTTGTAGAATCATTTGTCTGATGCATGTGTAGTTTTGGTTTGTGAAAGCAAGAGGCCGATGCACAGTTGTAGTAAATAGGAAGAGAAGAAAGATAACGGAAATGTTCAGTTTTCAGGAAATCTTAACCATTCTATTTATTTTTCTTTTTGTCTAGTTTGATGAAAAAAGACTGAAACCAAGCGATTACAAATCAACGATAAAACAGCTTTAACAATATTAACTGCAACAAACTGCATACTTTAAATAATTTAAATCCAAGGAGAGGAAAGTCTTGCCACTTTGTCTTGAAACTTTCTCCAGAATTTGCAAACTACTGCAAACTATTGTAAAGTTAGAAACTTCAATATATCAATATAAAAATATTTGAATATGAAGTGATATTAAAGCTTTTAAAGGGATATTATGCTGAGCAATTATGAGTTTTTGTACTTCTTTCCAGTAAACACATCTAATTACGGAAGAACATTAGTACCAGGTCCGTATTATTTATCAACCCTGGATGCCGAGATACTTAATCGATATTTCAAGTTAGTAACTCGAAATTTTGAAACGATATCTTGAAATTTCGAGTTGAAAGATAACATATAGTACACTGTCGTGACAAATAAATAAATGACTGAAAATTTAATTAAACATTTTTTTTACTTTAAAAGGAAAATTATTTATTTTTCATTACAAATAAACCTGAATCTCCATCAATAGAGGGAACATGCTTGTTTTCTTGTAATCCGGCCTGCGATTGTTGAAAACACTGAAACTCTTATTATGCAGGAAACAAAACTATCATAGAAAGCAGACTTTGATTGTGAAAATACAGTTAGTAATGGCAGAATCACTGGAAACATTAAGAACATCCAACCCAATTCATAGTCAATCACGGCAAATAATTACTGAAAGATTCAACAGATAGATCGTAAGCAGTAGGAGATCGGTATATGGCTGTAGACGACAAGGAAAAATTGAATTAATTTTAATGCATTTTTTTTGTGTAATTGTATGTTGTAGTTGTCTACGAAATATGCATTGCTACAGAAGTTATCAGTCATAGAAATGCAATATTTTAACAGTCTAAACAATATCAAATGCTTTAATAGTGCTGTCAGATACGCACTAATTCTGATGATCGTATCAGTCCAAAGAAATGCAACAATTTAACACTCTGTCTAAAGAAACATTTAGTGCTGTCCTAGTGCTATCAAATACTAGTATACAGTGTTTCAGATACATATGAGCCGTGCCATGAGAAAACCAACATAGTGGCTTTGCGACCAGCATGGATCCAGACCAGCTTGCGCATCCGCGCAGTCTGGTCAGGATCCATACTGTTCGCTGTCAAAGTCTATGGCAATTAAAGAAACCGTTAGCGAACAGCATGGATCCTGACCAGACTGCGCGGATGCGCAGGCTGGTTTGGATCCATGCTGGTCGCAAATCCACTATGATTTTTTCTCATGGCACGGCCCAATTTTAACAATCGACAGAAATGCAGCAATTTTAGAGTTTAAACCGAATTAAATGATCTAGCATGATGGAAGTATTAATTTGCCGCCTTATTGTGCAAGTTATTCCTCGGATTTGTCATGCAATCTGTCTTGAGACTGCAAACTACTGTGAAATAATAACTTTCAGTTGACATCTCAGGAAAGTTTATCACCGAAAAATTAGACAACCTGATGTTGTTCGCACGGAGTATATAAATTTGTAAATTTAATTAGCCATGACAAGTCTGTAATAAATCAGAAAAGGAGAAACAGATGAAGTAATATAGCTTAAACATCCTTGCTGTCAATCTGATATGCTTTGTTTCTGCAACAAACTTTATAAAACAAATATAAGCAACAAATTTTGCAGTCTCGGGTGATTTGTGCAGCGCCTTGTTTTGCACGATATTCCTCAAATTTATCACGCATTTCTCTTTAAATATTGTATACTCTAGTGAAGTAAAATGTTGACTAGCAACTGATATTTATGTATTTTAAATGCACATTTTTGTTCTAAACCAAATCAAATTTAATGACTCTAGTCAGATCGCTCTGTATCTTAATTAGTTTACGTTGAATTTGTGCGCCCTGACTGGCTGCCTTTGTAGGTCAAGAACCTTTGAACGTGTTAAGTATGCAAAGATCACTTTGTTAATGTGGTATGATATATGTTATTGTAATTTACTTTATTTTCAGTAATTTTACTGCTCACTTTTTAACAAAACTTATGAACGTTTCGTGGATGGTCAAGTCGTGGTTTTTAATAAAAGGATTAAAAAAAAAAGATTTAACTGAAGCTAAAGATTTTACATCTTGGTCAAAAACAACAATAACAATGACTTTGTATTTCGTCCAATACGCCATGGAAGCAAACACACGCTAAATGTTTGTATTTCGATAGGTCAACACATTTTGACGTACAGCGCAAAAACAGATAAAAAGATTGAACAGATACGATAAATGTAGCTAATACAAGCTCTGTATGCTTGCAGGATTTCCGATTAAACCTATGTGTGTCAGTTGTCTATTGAAAATCAATGTGACCTTCAATAATGGTGGACATATGAGCGCAGCTGTGCAAAAACCAACGTTAGCGCTTTGTGACCAGGAAGGATCCAGAGCTATGCACATCCAAACTGTCATCAAATTGAATGCTGATCGTTTTTTCAATTTCAGAACTTGTATACAATTGATGAACGAACACTATTCAGATCAGACTGCACAAATCTAGATCTGTACTGGTCGCAAATCCCTTATCTCATTTTATTGTAATAGCAATCACATCTGACATTTACAATGTATCATTCATCTTACCTACTAATTATTTCAAAATTGCATAATAAGTTATATCCAAATTACAGATATGTCTGGTACTACTTCAATGCAACCTTTACGAATGTCTCTTTGCAAAACATTTTTTTTTTTCATATAATTTATTTAAATGTTTAAAGGCTTAGGTAACAATGATAAAATGATGAAAACATTTAAGTGTTGAATGTTTAAAGTTCAAACTGATACATGAAACGTACTCTGGAAGAGTAGGTAAGTTATTTGCCTTACTTCGGATTTTTACGAAATCAATATTTGTGTTAAATTATGATTTTGCTTTCAGGATATTTTATTCTTAATCTCTTCGAATACTAAATGCATGCTATTTGTTTTAACTCTCATTGTGTCCTTGTAAAATTAAGTTAAATTTGTTCGATTGTGGCAATAATTTTCAAACAGTGAGATTATAATACGTCGATGCATATGTACGTATACCATCAAGAAAATACAAATAAACTACGCCATCTATAATAAAATGTTTACCAAACAAATGCATTAAAATGTCATGACATGTTTACGTTGTACACTGTACGCATGACGTTGCAATGCATGCTTGACGGTGAACTTAGTGAATGATGTTAAACGGTGTGCTTGACATTGAACTGTGTGAATGACGTTGCAATGCATGCTTGACGGTGAACTTAGTGAATGATGTTAAAAGGTATACTTGACATTGAACTGTGTGAATGACGTTAAAAGGTATACTTGACATTGAACTGTGTGAATGATGTTAAAAGGTATACTTGACATTGAACTGTGTGAATGATGTTAAAAGGTATACTTGACATTGAACTGTGTGAATGACGTTGCAAGGTGTGCTTTGAACTGTTGACGTCATTGCTCTTGTAATATGGGTTAATTTCAAAACAATACTTTAAAGTAACATAAGATAAATATACTCTTGCTTTGTGAACAAAACTTTTACTTTTCAGGAATGACAAAGAATATTGCACTTTGTAGTAACCTGTTGAGAATTTTGCCCTATACTAGAACAAACTTAACTATTTTCTCTGTATTTAATCACGCTTTTTGTTTGCTATATATTTTTATGAACAAAAAATGAAATGGACATGGGTAGTTTATGTAACGTTTGTCATTGACGTGTTGTTTTCCTGTAGCTTTTACCAGGATTATTTCCTTGTTGTTGCAATGTTTCTTTTTTATTTATTGATGCTACGCACGCAACCTCTTTTTAGTGTTCTTTAAGTATAAATTTCCCTTGCTCCTCCTGCTAAACAGGATTGTTACAAATAAAATTAAAGATGTACATGCATGCATGGATTTAAATGTCATGTTTGTTCTCACGCAAGTTTACCCGTTATCCTAGTTCTTCCTACCAGGGAGAACGGAAAATTGATTGTCACCAATAGTGATGTACTGATTAAATACTGTACATACACATTATTATAAAATTGTTTTATGACGTGATCGTCAAAAAACATTTCAGTCGTTGGAAAATTAATCTTAAAAATAATCTATATTTATATTGAGAAATATCTTTTTTGATCAATGAATTAATTTTGCGAGGAAGCTGAATATAAACATTGGCATTACGTCGAAATTCAGAGAAATTTTCAACAAAAAAATTTGGATATTTTTGCCTTGGTTTTGCCCTGTGTCTAATTGTTATCGTGATTCATAAACAACCGATTTATTTGACAACGTGCATTGATCAATCGACCTCGAATGCTTTTACTGAATCTAAATATAATTCTTCTCTGTGTGTGTGTGTGTGTGTGTGTGTGTGTGTGTGTGTTCGGGTTTAACGTCTGTTCAACAATTGTTCAGTCATATAAACGACGGTGTCTACTTGTAGCAGTGAGCACAATGTCCAACTTTATAGTGAGGCCTCACTGGAATATCACGCCGTGGCATGATACCCAACCCAGTCGCATTGTACTGACACCGGGCTGGCCGTCATAGCACTATCCTCTTAATGCTGAGCGCCAAGCGAGGAAGCTACTAGTACCATTTTTTACGTCTTTGGTATGACGCGGCCGGGGATTGAACCCGAGACCTCTCGCACTCGAAGCGGACTCTCTACCACTAGGCTACCGAGGCGGTAAATATAATTCTTAAGATTTTAGACTTTAACGCAGACTGATTTGAACGTGTATAGAAACAGTTTCAGTTTGTTGAATATATTTGATTGCCCTAATGCATTCAAACTTTTGACCGTCGCAAATGATGCTGTTTATAGCACAAATAGTGCAATATCCTTAATTTAATTGGAAAGAGTGTTGCGAATAATTAAAGTCGCAGCAATGATAAAAGTATCTCGGCATTCATGATTAATCTTTGAATGATTTCTGCTGCTATCATTAGAAATGTAAACATTTTTTAAATAAGTACATTTTTTGGTAGTATGTTGCATTACAAGTCTGCAAAGGCATTTAATAAAAGCATAAATATAAAGTTTCCACCATATTACTAGCAAAACTTAAAGCACTGAACAGAAGCAATGAATAACGTCAATATTTATTTGAGCTGAAAGAAGCAATATATATTCATTAAAATTTCGACTGGTACATCTTTTCTGCAATCCAATAGATAGAACGAATAAACAGGAGTGGTACTTTGAGCAAATCTGTATTTCCATCATGATGTAACAAATTACAAATAACTGTTAAATTAGTCATTTATCAATTGCAACAGGTATGGAGTATAATGAATATGTTCTTGAAGGGTTACGTGAGACTTTTGCTGAAATTATATATCCGAGTAATCGTTTATTTATAATTTATAAGCATGCCGGTCAAGTTAAAGCAATTGACGGACATTAGATATACATGTTCACGATTTCTCCAGCAAAAATTAGTTTGAGTTGTAGACCGGTCATTGTGTCATTTAGTGTCTAAAATCTTTCGTTTTCAACGTCTGATTCATGTAGAGAAGTTGGCATTACTTGAGAAGAACATGTTAGTTCTGGTAAAGAATAAAAGAACACTGACAGAGGAACTGTTGAAAAACGGCGAAAAACCAAAACCGAAAGGAAAAACAGTCTCCGGCCTTGGTTGATTTGCACGAACTGAACAGTATATAGTTTGCTATATAAATCTATCAGCTCAAACAGAGACGGACAAATACAATTACCTCTAACAGGCAATTTACAGCTATGTTTAACTAATGTACGCTATGTTAACCATCCTCACAAGCATGTGAAGACATTTTGCAAGTGCTGCAACAAATTAAGATAATTCTAAAGCGTGTCTATTCTGTCATGAGCGGCTAATTATTAAGTAATAACGGAAGAAATATAAGGAAAATCGGTTGTTTTACTCAGGGGTCAGCCCGTGCCTAAAATAATTCCGAACGCTCGTCGGGTGTCCCACTAACCCGGTCAAAAGGTAGAAAGTCGCATATGACATATAATTGTGTCGGTGTGAAGTTAAACCGAAATACAAAATTAATTACAGACGTCAATGTTAAAGTACAAATCTAAAATGATTCACATACAATTTTGTATAAGATTTGTCGTACCTATGTTGATTGATATCTTGCAGTGTTCAGAAAAAAGTTTTGAATTTTGTTTTTAATTCTAAGTGTTTGAATTTTCTATTTGTCTACCAATACGTCCGTATTTTGAACAGAACATGTAGCATTATACGTTAATGATATTTTTGTTTAAACATTTATCATTGTTATCGCATGCTAAAATGCATGAATTTTCTCAGAGAAAAATATAAATCAAGTTCTTACAAGTACAAAATGATAATCCATTAAGGTATATGTTAAACCTCAAAATATCCGATTTATGCTTTAACTGGACAGGTAAGTCACAGGTTGTATCAAGAACTATCACGTTTTAAAAATATAGATATGCAGTCAAAAGTAAACAGGTGTTTAGCATTGTGGCCATTTGCAGATAATGTAATGTAATGTAGCCTTAAAATATGCATATGCGTGAAACACATAGTTTAAAAAGTTTACTTTAGCGATACAACCATTCTTTAAATTGTTGCATTACAAATCGCTGATCCACTACCTTTAAAAGAAATGAAAACAGAAAGAAGCAGTTAACGTAACGTTCTGCTTACTTAAAAATATTTTCCGAACACGATCTTACTTCTACAAAGTACGTATAACGTCTTATCTATATTTCATATAAAGGGAACAATGTTGCAGAGCGAATAAAATCTTTTTTAATTCCTCATATACGTATGATTGAACTGCAATTTGAATACTATCTATCTGTTGGTGTACAGAAGAGGTAGAATAAAGACGGACCTATCATACACGTCAGCAAAACAATTTTTGCCCAAAGCAACTCATTAAACTATTGTTTCTGTTGCAAGGGAATATCAATGAGGTTTGTCTAAAAGAAATTTAGCTATTGTTTTAAGCATCTCATTGATTTCCGCAAATATGTATCGATTTTGATATCTAAGTCGCCTGGGATTTTCCTTGACATTGGTATTATGAGTGGAAACGAATATCTGATAATTCTAATTGTCACGAAATTAGTAAATAAAAACTGCATAAGAAATTCTGTATGTCATATTGCAAAAAAAAATGCGACAAATAATTTCTCAAATCAAGAAAATTCGAGACGATGTTTGGACTTGTTTTGTGAAAAGTAATATTGACATAAAAAGGACATTATAAACATTCAGCGAAGAAAACATGCATGCCATGAATATTTGATAAGATGATAAAATATGAAGAGGACAAATGTCGTCTGCTTTACTACCTCTCCGTAATCTCAGATAATAATGTGTCATTGCTTCTCTCTAGTGCTATATAATTCCAATATAAATCGTCGTCTATACAAAAACGGATATTAATTTCTGGAAGCAATTATTCTTAAAGAAGATATCGAAATAGATATGTATTTAGGAATTCTCAGACCGTCTGATGTAAAGCACAGTGCCGTTTATCTTTCTTATATAGGCGGAAATATAAGATAATCATTTTTCTTAAAGCGTATATAGAAATGTAGGCTTTGACCATATATTCGATCAATTGTCAGGTCCATCATTAAATCTCGCTTCCATGCTAACAGAAATTCGAACTGTAAAATATAGTTAAGCTACCTGTCATAACTGTAATGTTTTGGAACGTTTCTGAGGTTTCGAAGAAATGCAAGTTTTAGATAATAATTAAATAAAGTGTGTAGAGGTCATATCAGATGCTGTAAAACTAATACATTCAAAAGGTAACATAGCAATAAGACCCAACCTTTTTTTTTCTTTTTTTTTTTTTTTTTTTTTTTGCTTTGGTGTGCAAACGTAGACTGAAGCTCACAAATGTCATAATGTCAATAATAATAACATGTCAAGAGATCACCAAAACGGTTAGAACAAAGACATTATGAAACTAAAGATAATTGCCAACTATCTCAGATACCATCCCCGCAGGAATGCGAACAAAAGAGCTCTAACACTTAACTGTCTTACAAGTCTTAAATATGTGCCGAGCTGCAAAAATGGATAGTGGACATTGTAGTACGCATACGATAAAATGATATTGTGTGTATGGTTTTGACTTCACCCATATTTGTGTTTAATCTCTGATTTCGGGGAAGACAATTTAAATTCGACTTAATTTCTTATTAATAATAAAGCTACCGGTTGGCGGAAAAAATCAAACCCAACTCACAATGACATTCATTTTGAAAAAAAAAATACGAACAATTCTATGACGACCGTGGAAAATAGTTCAAAGAAACCGAGAAAAATCACAACCACCTACGACGAAAATGAAATGAGCCTCACCATGAGAAAACCAACATAATGCATTTGCGACCAGCATGGATCCAGACCAGCCTGCGCATTCGTGCAGTCTGGTCAGGTTTCATGCTGTTCGCTTTCAAAGCCTATTGCAATTACAGAAACCGTTAGCGCAGGCTGGTCTGGCTCCGTGCTGGTCGCAAAGGCACTATGTTGGTTTTCTCATGATGCGGCTAAAATATTTTCTACTACATCTCGTCAAACAAGTTGAATTTTTGGGTAAATGTATGGTCAGTTAACCTGTATAACACAGTTTTACTGCAGAATATTGGTTTTTGCCCGTTCATTTTATTTGTTATCAGAGCTGTTTATTCTCGGGTTAAAGTACCCGTTTTAACATGAAATATGTATCTATTTGAAGGCTACTTCGAGCACAATGTAATACTTTCTTTCATTACCACCATGCATGTTTTGTGTTTGTTGTTACAGTGCTTCGTGCTCCCATACTGCTATAGTTTAGATCAAATGCTTTTGTTTTAATTTAGATTTTTTTTTTTTTTAAATTAGATTGTACTAAAATTACATCATATATAGTAACTTGAATTCACTAAAATAGTGTTACTGCTATTATCAAAATAGTTTTTATGACGTCAATGTAGGGAAAATACGTCAATTTGATCTTAAGTTTATAAATAAAAGATAATAAAGAGACTGTTAAAGCATCTTTCGTTTTAACTGATTTCACCAACCATAATCATTACAAACACATTTATGGTTATTTTATAATTCCTTCTGGTTTAACACGTCAACTGCGAAACAGAAGGTCCTAATTTCCCTAGAGTTCTTTAAACATTAAGATGAAATATTACAATTCAGTTTCAGTTAGACCGCATATCAGTTTTTCATCGTGTAAATTTAACGAAATGTTACACGCATGAAACACTTAAACTTAATTCTATAATTTACCAAAATATAAAGCATTTTTATTCAGAGGCATGATAAAAATTAATCCCAGAAGAAATTAAACACACTTTCTGACCTTGTATTTATTTATCAGATCACCCTTATGACTTTGACATTGAATTTGCTTTGAGATATGATAAACAATGACAATTTATTGAGATTACGATAATAAAATTGAAAATGTCTGTAAACAACTCTAAAGTTAACTGTAAGTGCTCTTTTTTATATTATGTTATATTGCGTCATATATTCAATATGTGTTGCTATCAACACACATGCGTCATTGCTGTGACATATCAGCGTTATTTGCACATTATGTTGTAGACAGGCAATTGGTAGGTGGGACTATCCGATTCGTTGTTCTTGATGTGCTGATTTAGCTTCAGTTCCTGCCTCCGAAAAAATAGTTCTAAGGTCTTAAGGCTACAGTTCTCCATTTCATTTCTATGAAAATTGAAATGTATCACAAATGTTTGCCTGCTCTTACAATAAAAGTAGAAAAGATGGTGGTTTAAACAAACATAGTGAGAACATTTGTCACTAAAGAAATAAATTATAAAGATTTTAATTTTTTAAGTAAAAACTGCATCCAAATGTATAATATAAACGTATGACTTAGATGCACTATAAATCGGATTGGTTGTATTTCAGTGAATAAAATCTGATGTTCATAGACATTGACATTTAATAACGCCTAAAATCAAATACCCTTTGAACAATATGTTTATAGCTTAATTATGCTGCGATATTTACTCTCTCAAATTTTATTTTATCACTTTGTAGAATTACACCTGCGCAGAACAGCGGATATTTTCATAAAGTAAAGATCAATTCTAAATGATAAATCTAGTATTAAATGCTTCAGCGTCAGAAATTTAGACACGGACATGTTATACATAGAAAGGAGAGGTTGCGTTTACAAAATGAATTTCATCATGCAATTATCCAGACCGTAGACGCCAGGCTTTGGAGATCTTCGGAAATGAACCAGTCTTCAGGAAAACAATCAAAACGTGATCTTTTCATAATTCATTATTATTGTCTCAAAAGTCTTATTCATTACTATTTCTGAAGTCAAGGACAAATTTTCCAATAGAAAAAGCAATAGCAACATTCTAAAAACTCGATATTGTTATTATTTCTGTTCCATCAATCTCTCTCACAAAGTTTCGCGTAAGTAGAATTTTAGTGTTTTATTCGCTAAAATCAAAGGTTCGTATCTTTAGAAAAACATTTAAAAAGTATACAAGCAAGCATACTAATATTTTGATAAGTATTTTGAATCCCATCTCTAGACAAATAACAGAAAACTAATAAGTGTCTTGATTACTGCATAAACATATAGGTTACTACAGGGAAAACCGTTTAACCAGGGCTTCCGTTTTTAATAGTATTCCCTGCTCGAAGGCATTTGATACTGGCAGTGCATTACGCATTTCAGTAATTTCTAAATTTTGTATAGACTGATCGTGTTTTTTTTTGTTACAAATAAACAGTATTTTCAGAATAAAAATGACGTTACGCTGAAAAGAAACACCTTTAAACAGAAAGCAGTTATATTGTTTTAAGTCCTATTCCATCCAATCAAAGATAGTAAATGCTGACTAGTTTAACAGTTACGAATAAACTTAATATTTGATCTTTAAAATGGCATTGAAATCTAGTGTACTTTTGTATTGAAACCAAAACCCAATTACAATGTGTGTCCTATCGGTCTATCTCTATTCTGAAATTGCCAACGGTAAAAGCTGTTCTAGAGTGTCTGACTAAAATCATAGCAGGAAAATATATGGCCTTCAATATTTGATTGTCTAATTTTCTTAAGGCGTATCTTTAGCTATTCAGTAATTCATATTATATAACTATAGGGAGTTTGATAGCATAATTTATTTGAAATCTAAGCAGATAATCTTTAGGATGGAGAATAAAACACGTCCTGTTTCGTCTTCAGAGCATTGATAAGAAGATTTTGATACAAAACATAAATGCTGAGAATGATACTGTTGATTCTGTAGTGTTTTTTTTTTTTCTTTCTTAAAGTAAGCTGCTTAATGTACATATACGTTTTTTCAATGAGTAATCTTAAAATGTCTTTTAAGGAAATAATTATGTTTATTTGGAAACTTTGTTTATAGTTCTGATTGAAATCCATTTTCCAAGAGAAATAACTAGTAAGCATGTGAACTACAATTAGAGATGCACCGATGCTGAATTTGTTCAGTGTTGTGGGCAAGATCACGGTCTCATTTTGGACCAAAATTGAAATTTTACACTGGACAAAGTGAGAACAACACAAGATATTACATGCCTTACAAATATGGGACCACTGTGCCAGACGTGTTTGTTGCTATATTGCAATGAAAATATATTTGTGTATTAAGCTTGTGAACTTCAATAAGAGGAGCTTCCTGGTCGAATCACTTCAGTTGTTAAGGCAGGATGGTGGTCTCAATTCGGAAAAATATTGAAATTCTACACCGGACAAAGCTGGAACCGCACATTACAGGACTTAGTATTATCGGGTCATCGTGGCTAAAGTATTTTTCACAATATCGCAATAAATATTTATCGTCATATTAAGCTTTTTGGATAAACAGAGAGCTTCGCTGCAGAATCGTTTCTGTGGTTAGGGCAAGATGATGGTCTCAGTTTTGACAACAATTTAAGCTTTAACCTGGGCAAAGTGAGAACCGCGCCTTAGTATATGGGCCACTGTGGCAAAAGCGTTTGTCATTCTCTTGCAATGAAAATATGTCTGTGTATTATCTTGTAAACTAATAAAAAGGTGTTTCGCTGCCGAATCTGTTCTGTGGTTCGCGCAGTTAAGTCGAGCTCAATTTGAACCGCACACGATATTACAAGCCTTAGTAATACTAAGACACTGTGGCTAAGCTTATTGTTGCTCTGTTGCATTGAAAACATATCTATTTATATCTCTTAATATATGTATTTAGCTATTAAAGTACAATTTGAGATACACCGCGGCCTGATCGGTGCAGTGGTTAGGGCAGGGTGATGGTCTCAGTTTGGACAAAATTGAAATTTTACATAGGACGAAGTGAGAACCGCATACGATATTACAAACATTAGTAATATCGGGCCACATAAATTTTGATGTCTCGGCTTGAAAAGCTTACATGTGATATAAAGAACATTACATTTGTGTCTTTTCACGTTGAAGTTATTAAACTCGTTGAATAAAATTTATAAAATGCGAGACAGAGCATTTTCTTATTTTTATTCAACTCGTTTAATAAATTCAATATGAAAAGATACTCCTGTAATTTCCTCTATTTAAATATTCATATAAACATGTATATAATTATGAAAGGAATGTCATTGTCTGACTTTAAAACATGTAGATAACAATATTGATATAACGGTTTTGCTTGATTCTTTCTCACTTTTTCCACACTACCTCGTGCGTCTGTTGCTCTCTGTAGAAAAGGATTTTTTTCTCAAAATATTTACTTCATTTGCATATGTCTTGTAAAATGTGTATAGGTCATATCTGATGCTGTCAAGTTAATACATTGAAAAATTAGCTTAGGAATAAAGACCCAACTCTTTTTGCTGTGGTGTGCAAGCGTTGACTGAAGTACACATGTCATTATTTTAATGTTAATAACATGCAATGGGGAGATAACCCATCTGGTTACAACGAAGACATTATGAAATTACAGAGCAAAGAATACCCATATCTTTGCCAAATATCTCAGATACCTTCTCCGCTTAAATGTGAACCTTTTTATCAGAATCGTACGGAAGCATAGAGAGGACATCGGATGTTTTATTTAAACTTATGTCGTGGCCTCTAGATATAACTAAGAAAAAAAAAACACGAAAAACCAAAAAAAAATGTTATTTCGTGGCCACGAGATATAACTAAGAAAAAAAAACAATTTCTTAATTCGTGGCCACGAAATATAACTAAGTAAAAACAAAAACAAAAACAAAAAAAACGATTTTATTGCATATTCGTGGCCACGCATTAGCGAAAAAAAAAACGTTTTTTGTTTTCTTCTTAGTTATATTTCGTGGCCACGAATTAGCAAAAATCGTTTTTTTTTTTTTTTGTTTTTTTTTGTTTTGTTTTTTTTTCTTAGTTATATTTCGTGGCCACGAATTAGCAAAAATCGTGTTTTTTGGGGGGTTGTTTTCTTAGTTATATTTCGTGGCCACGAATTAGCAAAAATCGTTTTACGTTTTTTTCTTACTTATATTTCGTGGCCAAGAATTAGCAAAAAATCGTTTTTTTTGTTTTGTTTTTCTTACTTATATTTCGTGGCCACGAATTCGCAAAATATCGTTTTGTTTTTGGTTTTTTTCTTAGTTTTATTTCATGGCCACGAATTAAGAAATTGTTTTTTGTTTTCTTCTTAGTTATATCTCGTGACCACGAGATAACATTTTTTGTTTTACGTTTTTTTCTTAGTTATAACTCGTGGCCACGACATAAATTAAAATAAGATAATCTGATGTCCCCTCCATGCTTCCGTAGAATCGAGCTCTTAATATAAATCACTTTAATTTCCGACGGTCCTTCTGTTGTTTTTTGGGGTTTTTTTGCACTGATAGTGACACATTAAGCTCTGTCATATAAGTCTTAAGTATGTGCATAGCCAAGCTGCAAAAATATATACAGTGGACTGTGTAGTATGCATACGATAAAATAGTATTGTGCATATAGTTTTGACTTCACCCATGTTTGTGCTTAATCCCTGATATACAATGTAGAGGAAGGCCAATTTAAACTCTACTTAATCAAAAAGCTACCTCTTGGCGGAATAATCAAACCCAGTCCACGATGACATTCATTTAAAAAAATGAACAATTTCTAAGACGATCACGGAACCAAAGAAAATGACGAAAAATCACCACCACCGACGACAATAAAACTAAAAATATTCTATTAGATTTTAGCTTAATTTTAGATCTTAACTCAGCGGATACCTATTGTATTTACATGATCTACACACAGTTTCACTGCATAATATTGGCTTATGTCCGTACATTTTTATCTGTTGTTTAGTATATTCTCACATGTATACTTTTATGTTAAAGTCCCATTAAAACATTTAATATGTATCTATTTGAAGTCTATTCTTTTTCAAGCACAATGCAAACTTTTCTTTCATTACCATCACTTTTGTGTGTGTTTGTTGTTACAGTGCATTGTGCTCCCAAGGATATTACTATAATTTAGATCAAATGCTGTTTTAAATCAGATTGTACTAAAATAGTCAGTGATTCCTGAAGATAACATTAAATATAGTAATTTGAATTCTTTAAAGTAGTGCTACTGCTATTATCTAACTAATTTTCATGACGTCAATGTAGGGAAAATACGTCATTTTGACCTTTAGTCTATAAATAAAAGATAATAAATAGGCTGTTAAAACTTCTTTCTTTTTAACTAATTTCACCAACCATAATCATTACAAACACATTTATGGTTATTTTATAAATCCTTCTGGTTTAACACGTCAACTGCGGAAAAAAAGCTGTTCATTTCTCTCGGGTCCTTTAAACATTAAGATGAAATATTACGATTCAGTTTCAGTTAGGCCGCATATCAGTTTTTCATCGTTTAAATCTAATGAAATGTTACACGCATGAAACACTTAAACTTAATTCTATATTTCTACCAAAATATAAAGCATCTTTATTCAAAGGCATGATAAAAATTAATCCCAGAAGAAATGAAATATACTTTCGGACCTTGTATTATCAAATCACGTGTTACCCTCATTACTTTGACATTGAATTTACTTTGAGATATGATAAACATATCTTTTCGTAATTCATTATTATTGTCTCAAAAGTCTTATTCATTACCATTTCTTAAGTCAATGACAAATTTTCCAATAGAAAAAGCAATACCAAACATTCTAAAAACTCGAAATTGTTACAATTTCTGTTCCATCAATCTCTCTCACAGAGTTCCGCATAAGTAGGATTCTAGTGTTTTATTCGCTAAAATCAAAGGTTCGTATTTTTTAACGTAGAAAGTATACAAGCAAGCATATTAATATTTTTACAAG
The DNA here is from genome assembly GCF_021730395.1 of Mercenaria mercenaria. Lineage (NCBI taxonomy): Eukaryota > Metazoa > Mollusca > Bivalvia > Venerida > Veneridae > Mercenaria > Mercenaria mercenaria. The sequence continues at coordinate 20,176,410 of NC_069370.1, read as the reverse complement.
AATTTTGAATCCCATCTCTACACAAATAACAGAAAACTATATAAACATATAGATAACTACAGGAAGAACCATTTGACCAGGGCTTCAGTTTTTAATTGTATTCCCATTTTGAAGGAACCATTTCGCAAACATAGGGTCACTGGTCGTAACTTACGCATTTCAGTAATTTCTAAATATTGTATAGACTGTTTGTGTATTTTTTGTTACAAATAAACAGTATTTTCAGAAGACAAAATGACGTTACGCTGAAAATAACACCTTTAAACAGAAAGACGTTATTTCGAAAATAAATTATTTCGAAAAGAAATAAGTGCAGTCGATTGGTTACCAAAGACTTTGTTTGTCTTTTAATCTTGAATTATATTTCAAACTGTTTTAAGTCCTTTTGGACCAAAATTGAAATTTTACACTGGACAAAGTGAGAACCACACACGATATTACACGCCTTACAAATATGGGACAACTGTAGCAAAAGTGTTTGTTGCTATATTGCAATGAAAATATACCTATGCAATAAGCTTATGAACTTCAATAAGAGGAGCTTCCTGTTCGAATCACTTTAGTTGTTAGGGCAGGATGGTGGTCTCAATTTGGACAAATATTGACGTTCTACACCGGACAAAGTGGGAACCGCACACGGTATTACAAGACTTAGTATAATCGGGTCATCGTGGCTAAAGTATTTTTCACAATATTGCAATAAAAAGTTATCGTCATATTAAGCTTGTGAGCTAAATAGAGCTTCGCTGCCGAATCGTTTCTGTGGTTAGGGCAGGATGATGGCCTCTGTTTTGACAACAATTTAAGCTTTAACCTGGGCAAAGTGAGAACCGCGCCTTAGTAATATGGGCCGCTTTGGTAAAAGTGTTTGTCATTCTATTGCAATGAAAATAGGTCTGTGTATTATCTTGCAAACTGTAAAACAAAAGGTGCTTCGCTGCCGAATCTGTTCTGTGGCCAGCGCAGGAAGTGGGCTCAATTTGAACCGCACACGATATTACAAGCCTTAGTAATACTAAGACACTGTGGCTGAGCTGTTCGTTGCTCTGTTCCACTGAAATAAAATATATCTTTATATCTCTGTATTTAGCTATTGAACTACAATTACAGATGCATCGCGGCCAAATCGGTGCAGTGGTTAGGGCAGGGTGATGGTCTCAGTTTGGACAAAATTGAAATTTTACATCGGACAAAGTGAGAACCGCATACGATATTACAAGCCTTAGTAATATCGGGCCACTGTGGCTAAAGTATTGCAATGAAAATACAACTGTGTGTTGAGTTCGTTAACTATAATACGAAGAACTTCGCTGCCGAATCGATTCAGTAGTTTTGTCAGGGCCATGGTCTCAAATTGGACAAAAATTGAAATTTTACAGAAAAAGTTAGAACCGCACGCGATATCAAAGGCGTGAGTAATATCGAGCCAATCTGACTTAAGTATTTGTCGCTCTATTCCAATGAAAATATAACTGTGTATTTAGCTTGTGGAGTAAAGTACAATCAGACGTGCTCTGCTGCCGAATCGGTTCAGTGGCTAAGACAGAATGTTCGTCTTAATTTGTACAAAAATGAAATCTTACACTAGACAATGTGAGAGCCTCACACGATATTACAAGCTTAAGTAATATTGGGTCTCTGAGGAAGTGCCTTATTGCTTCAGTGGTTAGGGCAGGATGAAGGTCTAAATCTGGGCAAATACTGAAATATTACAGCGGACGGTGTTAGAACCGCACACGATATTACAAGCCTTATAGTAATATGCAGTCACTGCTCTATTGCAGGGAATATATTTCTGTGTATTGAGCGTTTTAAGTACAATTGGTGTTTCTTTGCTACTGAATCGGTTCAGTTGTTAAGGCAGAATAACGTTCTCAATTTCTGACATTTTTTTTAATCTGAACAAAATAAGAAGCGCACACGATATTATCGGGCCACTGTGATTAAAGTCTTTGTTGTTCTTCTCCAATGAAAAATCACAGATTTCTAGTTCGTGGGGAAGTTTTACGTTCTCCACACAGCACTTAATTATTGCTATATGATAGATACAATGTAATTGATAGGATTAGTAAGATTGTTCTTTGGAAGCATAGAAACATAGAACACAGCATCAGCAAACTACATAAAATGTTTTGATATCGCAAATCCTTATCTTTTAGAAACTGAATTGACTCCATGATCCTAAAGGACCAGAAAATATAAGGAAACATAATCCAGGTACGGGGAGTCCCATTTTTATTAAATGCCGTTCGAAGCTAGTGTAATAAAGCTTTGACGTTAACCTCGTTTTAAGTATAGAAGACGTTGGGCGAATTTACTTTGTCAATTACAGGTAAAATTATAAGAAATTTGATGTTTCGCTTTAAAAGCTTACATGTGATAAAAAGAACATTACATTTGTGTCTTTTCACAGAGCCTCTCATTTTCTTACATTTATTCAACTCGTTTAATTAATTCAATATGAAAAGATACTCGTGTAATTTCCTCTATTTAAATATTCATATAAACATGTTTATATTTATGAAAGGAATTTCATTGTCTGACTTTAAAGCATGTATATAGCAATATTGATATCACGGTTTTGCTTGATTCTTTCTCACTTTTTCCATAAGTTCAACACTACTTCATGCGTCCGTTGCTCTCTGTAGAAAAGAATTATTTTCTTCATTTGCATACGTCTTGTCATGTACGCCATCTCTTTTATTAATGTTTTAGTCGGACGGAAAACCTCTAGAGAATTAAATGTCAAATTACCATTAATCGCCTGACTACATTTGATAAAATATTGGAATTATTCCATTGTTTAGTATTTTGTCTATCGCAGGCTAATCCCTTAGAAGGGATTTGAAAAAAGTAAAGCTTTACAGAAAAACACTTTACAAAGCATATGGCGGTGTATCATTATTTTCAATATAACTGTTTTGACACGAAGAGTATATGAAATAACCTCGATATTTTACGAATACGGCATATGTTGGTTCCTAGACTTGAACCAGGTTATAACTATCAAAACTATAAATATGTTTTTAAGTGCACAGTTCTCCCTCTCTACAACTACACCTTTTGGGAGACGGAAAAATTGGTTGTTGTTCAGAGGGAATGTTGTGGAGAGGTAAAATGAAGGACAACTAGCATATTTTGAAGTCAGTAGCAAGTGTTGTTGCAAGGAGAGAATTGTTGTTCAGAGTGCCGCTGTAGAAAGGGAGCACTGTACGTATTTATATATGAAAACTGTATAGATTCTGATTTGGTATATAGTATTTGTAAAAACAAACTTTTTAAAAAATACATAAATATTTTTAGTTTTTAATTATATTAATTCAGGACTTATTATTAGGAGTATGATTTTAGACATACATGCGCCTCCCTATAAATAAACACGTTTTGTGTTGACTATTTGATTTCTTGTAAATTCTGAAATAACCAATTGAAACATTTTCCTAAATGTTATCATTGGAAGTAGTTGGAACCGAAATATAGTCTTTTTTTGACAAAATAGGTTTTCCATAGAAAGAATACTTTTGTCTTTAAAAATTATATGCAGTATAAATACCATCCAAGCTAATGGTAGCTGCCGTTTACCGGCTGCCAACCAGTTTCCGAATATTAATACGAAATTTAATTATGCAACTTTCTATTTATAAACTAACTGTCTGAGTGTTTATCTCAATATTCAAGTTGTCAACCATATGCCCAGGAAATAATTATAGTAGTAGGAATATCTAGAAATGTTTAATGAATATAAAAGTATTTAAGAAAAATGTAAGTAGACTCAATATTTAAGTTTTCAACCATATCCCATGGAAGTAATTGTTGTAGGAGACATATTTTGGAATGAATAACTGGGTTTCAGAAAATTCATTAAGTGACCGCTATAAAAAAAGAGGACATGCTTTCCCAATACCGCTTCATTTGTCTGTTCAGAGAGTTGAAAGAGATTACCTCGGGCTGAAATTTACATTGACAAAATTGCATTGTGCATGCCGTAACATTACGGTTATATTTTTCACTTTAAAATATAACGTGCATTGAAAATAATGATATTTCGTGACATGATTTGCAAAGTGTTTTCTCGCAAAAAGTTTACTTTCTGTGTACTGATTAGTTTAATAAAGACAAATATTAGCGTCAAAATACAGGATCGTTGAAAAATTCTTAGATTTTATCAAATATAGTAGAGCGACAGACGAACACTCTAAAAGTTTTCTGTCTGAGAATAAACATAAATGAGATAGGCAGCATACCACCAGATGTATACAAAGTACAAAAGTGTCGCCTTTCCTACAGATAGCAACGGACATAGAAAGAGTGATTCACTTTTTAAAATTAACTTTCATTTCAATGTATACTTTCTGTAATTAATCATATTAACACTAAAAAGTCTGTCGGATTAAGAAATATCTAGAAACGGCTTACAATGCCATGCAGACGCGAATTACATGGTAATTCCTGGATTTCCTGGCGTAGAATATGATTTTAAGTGGTGGATAAATCACATAATTCTATAAATATCTACAAGGGCTGAATAATGCAAGCACATATATATATATATATATTATATTTATATATCCTATCTTGCACTATGATGCTAGATTTATTCAAAGATGATACGGCTAAAACGTTTCTGGACCAACAACACAAGTAGCATGTGTTTTAATATAAAATGAGAAATAAACATGTTGCACATTTTGTAACTATATAATTGTCATTTAGGTAAAGGATATAACGGACGTAGAATAAAACATATGCCTAATCCAAATGCAATGCAAGGATTTTTTTTGCCTTACACAGTTATGTTCTACAAAATCCTTTTAATGCAACTATGAGTGGCTATCTTCTGTTCGGTGTAAAGTAAACTTTCATATTCGGTCATGTAACGACTTTCCATCTTTAATGGCGAAAGAATACCCCACGTGACCATCCGAACATTTTTTTCAGGCACGGAACGGTGATAGGATCGAATCACTGACACTCCGCGAGATGGCTGGATAGTTTTCTGGCATTACGACCCAAAAAGAATTGGAACGCAAAGAAAAACAGAAGTGTTTTAAAAAAAGATCTATGACAGGCACACTTCAATCTTTATCCTGCTATATTTCTAAAATGGACTGGTCCATCATTCAATTTGGGCAGGTCATTTATCAGTCGAAGGGGTGTTCACAGAAAATTTACTGGCTGACCAGACCATGATCAGCCTGCACGCTAGCAGCCTAAAGGTTAGATAGAAATACTGGCGGAAAAGTCGAGACAAAATTACTCCCTTCTGAATATTGCTAACACAGAGCTCGAAAATGGATTGACATTTCTGTTGACTGGTTGGGTGGACGTAATAAATTTTTGTTTATAATTAGAAATGCCGTGTGGCATGTTTATGTTGTATAAGAGTATGGACAGATCTATCATATAATGACATCATATATTGTTATTCAGGGTATAGACAGATCTATTATATATTGACATCATAATGTTTCAGACGGCATTAAACATTTATGTTATTGCTAGCCTTTATGATATGTGTTCCATCTTCGAAATGAGTTATTATTTTCCTTATAGCTCATTTTATGGGAAAATTAATACGTGAAATAATTCAAAAAGTGATGAGGAGAACTCCATCATTAATCCTAAAACACTTAAGGAGAAATTGAATTTCTTACGGAAACTATTTATTATTTATATCTTGACAAATGACATATTATAACGCTGTATCATACTATTCTAAAACTAACCAGACAGCAGGATACGGAGGTGAGATATGTATGTCCTATATTTTCCTTGACTTGCAGAAAGGACGCGTGTGTTTCAGAACAATTCTTTCATTGATGACTGTTTGTAGATAAAGATTATTAGTAAAGACTTTGCCATGTTTCAACTAAAGAGACCAAAACGAGCATGTTAACTTAAACAAAGAACTAGCCTTGCCTGTTTGCGCAGTGGATATAGACAGCAACTAAAGAGGATCCAAATCTAATCAATTGCTTTGTGATGTTTTGATAAACATTTTGATAGAAAATGTACACTGCATCTAATACATGACTGCATTTGTGTAAATTCAGTGTCATTTTTCACTCGTAACTGTAGCTGACTTTACTCTAGTTGTATCAAATATTAAACTGGATTTAGGTAACGTATTTTTTTGTAATTATCAAATGCAACTTCAACTCTTGGTTTGAAGAATACACATGGCTGGACTACTTTCTATTGCCTTTGCATTTTCTAAGTCACCTTTCTTCTTACATGTATATATACACATGAATAAAAGAATTGAAAGACAAGGGTACATTTTCCGGAATCACAGAGTACACAAACACAGCCATAGAGCCTTGCATCGCAAAGAAGCCCGCAACAAGACAAAACTATAACGGAAAAATATAGGGGCGGGTTACAATATACAAAACTTCAAAGATAACATAACATCTTAAACATAAAACATTGGACTTAACCAGAGGTACATGCAATTGTTTGTTGAATGTCAAATATGATTTCTGCTTCGCAATAAAGCATTAACAGGCAGATATAATTCCGGAATGTCTGACAAAGCAATAAAGAGTGAAATAGAATAAAACATTGTTTAGGAGACACTCTATCAATGTACACCCACATACAAGCTGACATCAGAGAGTAATTTATAACATTTATTTCACGAAAAAGTAGTAGAGGACATTTAATCTTTCTATTTGTTATAAAAACTGTCATTTACATTGAAAGTTACATATACTTTTTAACCATAGTAGGTTAGTAATATTGAATCAACGTTTCACTGATGAACAGAAGTCTCGTAAAAGTGAAAGTTTGACTAAAATATTACACTGACTTCTTCCTTAGAAATCATTTACGTATAAATTTCTCATTTACCCGTTAATTACATGGCTTGATATTAAACTGCACGTCTAGACTTGATACCGTTTGCAATTGAAAACTTATCTAAAAGTGCTTTAACAAATCAACAAGATACACCAAGAGGATAATAGTGACGGTAAAGGGAACTTGAGAGTTTAACCAAAGGCTTTGTTGATATCTCTTTCTTAAACTTTATGATATCATATAATTAGTGTCTTAAAATACCAATGTTTAGCCCGAGAAGTAACTGTAATGTATTTTTTACATAAAGATATATCTTTAGTCTTGGTTTCAGTTGGAAAACGTTGTATAGTTACCTTATCTTCTACAAGAACATAAGGCAAATGTCGTTTTGTAAGCTACCTAGTCATTTTCGTTTTCGTTTCCTTTTTAAACTGCTAAAGCATTCACGTGAAATTATCTTTGGCAGACAGTTTCTTCTTGTAGTAATTTGTGACAACCGAGCATTTGAAACTACCAAGACGCGCAAAACTTTAAGAAATTTATCGTCATATAACGGATACTTCAACAATTTAAACATTATCCGCGTTGCATTGTACATAGTGCCATACCAGTTGACTTAATGGTGATCAGAAAACGAAAGTGTTTTTGTACGCCCATTTCATTTAAAACGGACGTACTATATTATGACAAGTGCATCCGTCTATCTGTCCGTCGTCCGTCCGTTCGTGCGTCATACTTCATGTCCGGGGCAGAACTCAATATACATAAATTTTAACGTACTGACCTCAGTTTTTGGTATGTATATAAGTGATGATAAAACAATGTGCAATGCGCATGAACCAGGGTAGGAAGTCAAATGTCAATTTCACAGATGGAGCTCCATTATCAATTGTGCTTTTTATTTCGTGTCCAGAGTATAAATTAATAACCATCAAGGTTTTTACTTCAATCTTGGCATATAGACAGGTGTTGAAACGATGCTCATAGTTCATAAACCAAGTCCGTAGGTCAAAGATCAAAGTCACAGCGAGGTCAAATATTGCTGTCATATTTGGGTCCAGAGCATAATTTAATAACCATTCAATGTATTACTTTAAACCTTAATTAAAGGTTTGTGGTGGTAATGAGACTATTTGTAAATGAGCAGTGCAAGAATCAGCATCACTGCCCTCCACCGCACATATAAGTTAAACCCCTCTCTCTACCACTCCACCCTAACAAACACACACTCCAACCGAAAAAAAAAACACTTTAAATTTCTTGTAGCTTAGCAGTCTGTCAAAAAAGCCCACTCCTCCAACCCTAAAAATGTCTCTTTATTTTGACTTTCTTTGCGTAGCTCTTTGTTTTTATATCAGAAATGAAGAAATCTCTATTTGGTATATAATTTGTTCATACAAACACATTTCTTAATAATGAAAATATTTCCAGTTTACAACATTACCACCGTTTTTACACTTGTTGAGCCAAGAATAGACAAAACCGTAAAAACGGTAATAGACTTTTGTAATTAAGATGTGTAATAAGTGTCAGTGCAAATGAACAAAGCTGTCCTCGTAAGATTCTTTGTAATCTGATCAGTCGTAGTACGGTTTTTCATTCTGCTTCAGTACCATTTGGCACTAAAAAGTAATACAATTGCGCATGCTCAATCCGGTATAATACTACCGAGTTTCTTTCTAATTTGATTACTACTGTCGCGTTGTTTGATGTGAGGTAAGAAAAGATTTTCGATAATTGATTGTCCTGGCCACATATGGACATAAGCAACTTTGAGTACCATTTACAATGTAAAATTCCTGTCTGAGTGTGATCAAGAATAAGACAAATGTCTTTGACAGGAAAACTCTCAATAAAGTAAAACGCATTGGCAATGACAAAATGAGGAAACATTCAACGCTATGTTATCATTAAACGGATTATTTGGTTAATATAAAACTTATCAAGTATTATTATTGTTACCGAACTTCCGGATAATTGCAGCCTGTGGCCTTTTACGACATAATTGATTAAGTGGATTACAGAATTATATTATTTACCAGCTGCCGCTCAGCAACCATTCATTTCAATAACTTAAAGAAGGAAATTGTACCGTATGTATTTTTATGCCCCCGTCCTGTCCGTCCGTTCGTCCGTCCGTACGAGGTTAACCAAATGGGACCGTTTCGTCTAGCATCAATACCCCTAACTAGAATGACTTGATACTAATGCAGATGTTACCTGTGACCATTCCTCATCTTCAGACATCACCTGACTTCAATTTGACCTTGACCTTGAACTTGACCTCGTTTTGGACTTGTTGTTTTGTATCGACAAGGATGCCACGGGAGCATCAAGCGTTTATTGAACGCAGCTCCTTGTTTTCTGATTAAAATTAAACATTCATGCTTGCGCCGAATTTCAACAGTACTTGGTTATCTTAAGGTAGATAGATACTCTTATCAGTTTGCTCGGAGTCTATGCCAGAATCAACCTGTAGTTACCTGTTCTTCGCATGTAACTGTCAGTTTCTCCATATGAATCGGAGGTGGAACACAAAATGACTTCAAGTCGTCACGTGTAACATACGCATCACCTAGGGATACGAATCTCATCAAATAATATTTAATCCATAGTTCACTGGTTTGAAAGGTGCTTGCCTATAGCTCTTTGATAAAAACTGTCATGTAGATAATATTACTAATCAGAAAATTCTATAATTGTTCTGCTAGAGTACCTCATTTGTATTTCATTACTTGTCGCCGAGATAAAACAGAATTGCCGCTGACAGATGACTAAATCAGGTTAGTAGGCAAGCGGTAATTGGAGGAACGAACTGAAATTAGAAGCGGGGAGTTTGTTATCAGAACAGTGTAATGTAATTTGGAAAAAAACTATTTCTGAATCGAGAACTGTACTGTAAGGATAAAAGCGCACATAGCATGATATATAACTATCAATTTGTATACCGTAAGATTTGATTTGATTCTGGAATCTGATCAGTCAGTAGACAAAATAGAAACCAGCTGCCAGCTTACATACTGTTATAAATATAGCAAGGTGATCAAGCAACACATATCACAGTGGTAGTGTGGGGTGGTGATATTTGTTTGCGAATAAACGTTAAACTCTATTGAGTCTTGAATCGTAGTTTTAATTCCTGGTGACAATGAAGCGAAACTCGATCACATGCTTCAAGTCGTCTGTATATCATTGCATTAATATGATACACTCCATCCATCTAGACAGGTTAGGAACAAATAACGAATCAAGACGGAGATGAACACAATACATCATTGATTAGTGTCTGTTAAATATATTTTATCGATTACAGATAGGACAGGCTAGGAACAAACAAAGTATTAAGTCGGGAAATTACGAGCAATTAAATGTTCCATTCTGTCAAGGCATGACATTAAATTGATGCGTGTCTGTAAAATAGAATTTATCGGCTCTAGACAGGCAACATCTACGTATAGTGTAGAATATCTTACTAGAGCATGACCGCTTTATAGACGAAAGTGTATTTTCCTCTTTAACTTGCATTTTTTAAAAAAGAAAAATCAAGTATTATAAATATTACATGTTTTTATTCATATAAAATATCTCGCGATAGATTAATTTGGATAAATGCCGCATTATTGTAGCTTAACTGAAATTTCGTCTCTAAATTCTAAGAACTACTATCCTCTGGTTTGGAACTAAGCTAAAACTGTTTCCTCTGTGTTGTTGGTTTATATTTTCTGCTGCTTTTGGATCAGTGAGTATATTCAATGTAACAGTGTCCGTCTAGCGCTATATAAGTCTGGTATAATATGTAAACTATAAAATGAAGTTCCGCTAGAGTTTTTCCAGTACCTCTCATGAACAAACGCAATTGTTATAACAAAAAATGTTACACTGGCGACAAACGTAACAACTGTTTTACAATCGGCAACAAATGTTTTATAGCTACTACCCAACATTTTAGGTTAACGCTTTTCAACGTTTTCATTTCCACCAAGGTTGACATAGGATGTTAATATGACATTGAAAACAAGTACAATGAACAAAAACAAGTGTTTGATACCGGCATAAAGAATATTTGAACCACAAGTAAAACATTTTGTATACTTTTAGAGAAAACTTTTTTTGCTTAACTATATATGAACAAGTCAGTAGAGAAGTTCAGCCAAGTTTTCTCTGAAATATTGACGAAAACATAACACTGAGTACGCCAAACGTCCCTGCGATAAAAAAGTAGAAATAGTGACTGATGCACGAACGAAGATAAATTGTCACTTGTTCAATATGCAAAGTACAAATTTACCGGTTTTAGGAAAGAATTGCGCAATTGATACGAGTAAGTATATTTTCCAGTTCTGTTTATGACTGGTGCTAAAAGTAGATCTGTACCTACGACTGATCCTTTTTGTATTTGCATGCTATATAATGGTTATAAGGTATCATGTTCGAAACTATAAATAAAGCTGACAGTTTGATCATGATGTACAAAGTGAAACAGAAGGGTGCAGGGTTAGATATCTTTAACAAATACTGAGTTACATGCGGTAAAAAGTCTCTATTTTGCCTTTACTCTTTAGATTACATAATGTGCAAGAAATGTAGGTAGGTTTTACTTCTGCCCCAAAGCTGTTGTTAAATGAAGTGTGGAAAATTTAAAACAGTCCCACAGGACTCAACGTTAATCTTTCAATGTTCGAATTAGAATTCTGTCTCATTAAATCCAGGCACCCAAAGAAATTGTATTCACAGTTTTGTTTTGTGTTTTGTAATTGTTTACCAATAGTTTGACGTTCCTATTATCAAAATTAATTGTATATGGAATTCTCTGCAAAACGGTTTGGACAGAAGCCATCACTTCGAAATTTGTCTCTACTTCAGCTTAAGGAAATATCATGAGCTATACACAATTTCTAAAAAACGGCACGATAAAAGTTGTTTAAATTTTGCATACAAGTCTGTCACTGGATACAATAGATTACAATTCTATATATTTTGTACATTTGAAATATTTACCATTAGGTGGGTCATACCTTAAATCCGTCGACGTGTTTCATATTTGAGTCCGTCTCACTTAGACAGAAGCAAACTCAAATTCTCTTTTGATTATAAAAATGGTTGTCCAAAAAACTTATTTTTTATGTCTATATCTCACTGCGAAGGTCAATTATTTACTTAGTATCTTTGCATCTACTTCATGATATACATTCAATTTGATTGAATGACACCGAAATGCTCATTACATGAATGTTAATTTAGTTTCAGTCATATGGAGTCAATGGAATTCTAAAAAGGTATTTTTTGAAGGTATTGTTGTTGCTTATGAAAGATTTTACTAATATGGTAAATGTGGGTGTATTATACTCCCTGTAATATTTTATATCCCTTGATGTATGTATATTAAAAACAAACACAAGAAAAACTTTTTACTTGGGTTAGGAAGTCTTGAAGAGCAATCTTTGTTATCTGAAAACATGGCCGGTCCTTTTTATTACATCATTTGTTTATATCTTCCGAAAAGCAGATGACATCCATAAATCATTTTGACTGGATTCGACAAGTATTTCAGATAAAAGCTAGATTAATTGTTCGATGTATTTCGTATTGCCCTGATAAGTCTGGACAAGAATCAAGCAAAACTGTCTAGCAATTTTACAAAGCTTTATAGAAACTAACACTCATGTAGTATTATTAAGGAAATACTGTCAGTTCCTTCTTATGATGTTGCTTTTTTTTCTGATGTTATTTCGCGAAAGAAGCCAGACGTTTGTGTGGTCATTTAAATTTCTGGTATATTATGTGTAATTAGCAATAACATTGAGCATCTCCAACAGTATTCTTGATAACACAATAATAGACACAGATAAACATCATTAACAGATTGTAGGCAGGGATTTGAATATTTTGAAATTTGGATGGAAAGTAATTGTACAGGCGTAACAAGACCAACAAAACAGTTATCCTTGAGCCAGATATTTCGATCTACACGTTTAATCTGTGAAAGATTCTGGCATACCATAATTTATTAATAAAGACTAAAAAATCAAAACTAATGGCTGTTTTCTTTAAAGCACTTTTTCTAATGTACATTATGCACTTACGCATCCATTTAAGAAATGAAATGTATTTTTTCGGTGTTCATGCGCAATAAACGACAGAATAGGATCAGCAAATCCATGAATCGCTTAATTAAAGTCCAAACTTGGTGGAACAATAATAAAACGATTTCACAACATGACTCTTGGGAGAGACGTATCTCAACTTGAATCGTCTTTTTATTAATGCAGCTACTGTTGGAGAAAGGGTTCTAACTTTGAAAATCATCCCTGAATCGGCATGCATGTTGTCAAAGTAATTGGGCAGATGACTCCTTACGATAACTATTACTTATTTGAGCGATGCAACTCGGGCGAACTTTCTGAGGCCGTTGTGGTCCTCTTCCTTGTACAGTAAGCGTGTTTACTTCAGCAGATCTCCATCATTCGTATATTGTATGTCGTTAACGAAAGCCTCATTTTCACTTTATTCAAGACTTAGTCTAAATATTTGATTCTTATAGTTTAAACAAGCAGCTACTAGTTCCTCGGTGAAATGTGGTTCAGTAATGTGTGGTAGTCTTTAAATAAACTATTCAAAACAATAATTACTAATTTCCATAGCAATTAAAAATAAATAAGATTCAAAGAGAATCGGGTGACCAGGTGTACCTATGACGTGTTCAAGTAATGCGCTGTGTGGCGGCAGTAAAAAGTCGCCCCGACTTCATCTCAGTGTTGTTATATTTTCTGGTCCTTCGGGATCATTGATTTATACTCATTTAGAATTGAAGATTGAATACTGCATTAGCCGGTGCTAGGGGGCGTGTGCAGTGCTGCATTTTCGATTACTGCTCATGAACAGACTCAGTCAAACAGTCTGCAATTTTCACTGTTTGCATTGTTCTCGGTGCTTCCGAGGGATCTATTTTCCAGTTTATATTTATTTCACAACAGTGGGTGTTAAGTGCTGTGTGGCGCCCTTAAAAAGTCGCCCCGACTTCATCTCAATGTTGTTATAATTTCTGGTCCTTCGGGATCATTGATTTCAACTCATTTAGATTTGAAGATTGAATACTGCGTAAGCCGCTGCTAAGGGGCGTGGGCAGTGTTGCATTTTTCATTACTGCTCATGAACAGACTCAATCAAACCGAGTCTGCAATTTTCACTGTTTGCATTGTTCTCGGTGCTTCCGAGGGATCTACTTTCCAGATTATATCAACGGTAGCACCACCGTTTTATCATTAACTCAAATAAGTGATAAAATCTTCAGGAATTAGAACACAACCAATCAAATCAAAAGCAGACTCGATCACAATAGAGTCAGTGTGTGAGATATAATTAAATAAGCATCAGCTTTATGCTTGCAGCTGGCTTAAGTGAAGTTCTGTTGTAACATCATTTCGATAAATGTTTAGATGGCCATAATAAGTAATAAAAAGAGGCAAAAATCGGTGCTTGAAGGCCATGTTATAATATTAATTAAAATCTTTATGAAGATCTCTGTAAGTCTAAGGGAAAACTTGACCTTAAAGCACGTTAAAACGGGGATATCCTGTGAATATTACAATTATAAAATCGAAAGAGAATATAACATATAAACAAGAATAAAATGTTTATAACATTTTAATAATAAATCATTAGAATACAATAAACACTTTTCGACATTATAGAACCGTCAATTAAACAGTTATTTCTCACTTGAATGCCTTTTCAATCATTTCTCCCGCAAATTTTCAAACTTTTCAGAAGTTCCATTATAACTACATAACAAGTTGCTCACTAGGGATTGCTGTTGTTATGCCTTCCAAACTTTGTAATCTAATATAGCTCTTCACTCAATCTAAACATTAATTTCATAGAATACAATTTTTTTTATATTTGATATACTAGATTTTGCTGTGAAACGCCAAATCTATTTGGTGTTTCACAGCAAAATCTATTAAGCCACATCACATGGACAGCAATATAATGCTTATAATGTACAATTTGCCTTGTAACTATGTATAGAATTCTAAAGAACGAAATACAACTTCAAACACCTGTTGTTAATCTTTTTCTTTTTCATCTTTTCTCTTCTTGTAAAATTGCGATTGTTATATATTCATTTTATTTGCATCATTTAATACCTTGGTTCTAAAGTAAAAACAACCTGAACATTAGAATCTATAGGAAAAGAAGGACTACGCGGCGCATTTGGAAAGTAACGAGACAAGTGCTATATCTTTCGGGTTTTTTTTAGTATGTACAACTTTTTTTTTTTTTTTTGGATTTAACGTCGCACCGACATATGATAGGTCATATGGCGACTTTCCAGCTTTAATGGTGGAGGAATACCCCAGGTGACCATCCGTGCATTATTTCATCACGAGCGGGCACCTCGGTAGAACCACCGACCTTCCGTAAGCCAGCTGGATTGCTTCCTCACATGAAGAATTCAAAGCCCCGAGTGAGGCTCGAACCCACATCGATGAGGGGCAAGTGATTTGAAGTCAGCGACCTTAACCACTCGGCCACGGAGGCCCCTGTACAACTTTTTATCTTGTCCCTTCAAAGTAAACTACCTGAGCTCAAACACACTTTTTTTAATCTTGACAATCCAATCAATCTCTAAAGTCTTCTTTGCAGACTTCTGGAGCTGTTTGATATTATGATGCCTCCCAGCTTATATTTTTCAGTCAAGGGAAAAAAAAAAGGCATTAGGATTAAAATCAAGTGCTAAACATTTACGTGGAAGCTGAAAAAATTCTTCCTTGAGAAAAGACTACGTAACAGCGTTGTCATGTAGAACGAAGGTACTTCATGAGATTTAAAAAGTACAGACAAATCTTATCGTCTAATAAGAGCTCAGAAATACACTTAGTTTGTATTTTGTTTTCACAAGAATGAGTTTGTAGCCTGGTGTTTTTCTTCGCGCATTTGTGAAGCGATGGTATCCATCTTGTATAAACTTACAGAATACTCTGTGATGCATTTTAACCAATTTAGTGTAAGCTGACTTCAGCCTGCAAGGACAGCGACCATCGTGGGCGGTTTAACTTGAACTATTAAACTTTTTAAACCATCAGTAAACTGTGCTTCTAACACGCCTTCATTTCCTAGCAAAACATGGCTAGTGTATGACTCACCTAATTTCAATTTCTGTAGGTAAAATGTAAGTGTTTTAAGTAATGTTTAATATGTATATATATGGATATGGGATGCCTAAATACTTTCCAATTGTCCCTCGTAAACTGAACTAATAGCTTCTGATCATGTCGTCAAATAACTATTTTCAACTATTATATCTTAACTTCTAGGCGTTATAACCAGGTTTTCAACGAAAACCTGAGTTATTAGATTGGGGTATGTCGTTGGTCGGGCGGGCGGGCGGATGGGCGGCGTCGTCAAACTGGTGTTTCCGGTCAATAACTTTTGTTTCGGTAAAGATATTTGAATAAAACTTGGTATGTATGTAGCTTATATCAGGACAAAGGCTGGGATTGATTTTGGGGTTTCTGGGGTCAAGGTCAAGGTCACTGTTACTTAAAATAGAAAAAGGGTTTCCGGTCAATAACTTAACTTAGGAATGAGCTATCATGATGAAACTTGGTGTATAGAAAACTTAATTATATAAAGTTGTAGCTTGGGATTGATTTTGGGGTTTCTGGGATCAAGGTCAAGGTCATTGTTACTAAAAAAAAGGTTAGGGTTAGGGTTAGGTTAGGGTTAGGGTTAGGGTTGTGCTTTAAAGTGGTGCTCTGTGATTCAGTATACTTTTTTATTCTTATGAAAAGTGTTGAAAACCTGGTTTCGTGGCATTGCCGCGTTTCTTGTATGTATTTTTTGTTTGATGAAGACACGATGATCTTTTAACTTTTATGCGTTATAGGTAATTCTTTTAACAAAGACACGATGATGCGTTATAGGCAATCATTTTGACGAAGACACAGTGATCTTTTGACTTCTAGGCGTTATAGGTAATTCTTTTGACGAAGACACGAGGATCTTTTGACTTCTAGGCGTTATAAGTAATTCTTTTGACGAAGATACGATAATCCTTTAACTTCTATGCGTTATAGGTAACGATAATCCTTTAACTTCTAGGCGTTATAGGTAATGTTTTTGACGAAGACACGATGATCTTTTAATTTCTAGGCATTATACGTAATTCTTTTGACGAAGACACGATGATCTTTTAATTTCTAGGCGTTATACGTTATACGATGATCCTTAAAGTTAATAACTGTATGCGAATGACGTTTTGAAAAACTTTTATCTGTAAATGACTTTCATTTTGTTTTTATTTATGTTTTAATGCATTGAAAGTTAGAAATCACAAATGTCATTTGAGCTCCAAATTCCTCGAATTTGTCTTTAAGGCAAGTTGTACGTCACCAGTCAATGTGTGTCATCATTTCGATGACATATTTTTGCCTGCATTGTTTGGTTTACACATCTTATTCTAAGTTGGTTTCATGGTATCAACGAGCAAATAAGTTCGGAGATTTGTTGAGAGCTCTGGCTTTATACCACAGATTTCCTACTAGTGTCTTGTTTACTAAGCCTTTCAGCATCCAAATATTCCCATTCTGCTCTGTTTAATAACACGCCATTCAACATAGGCTTGAACGATTTGTCGAACTTTACCAAACTCTGAAATAAAAGAAAGAATTCAAGTCACACAATAGAAACAATCTAACCTTGTATAAGGCATTAAATCAAATTGAACAGGTTCTGCTGATTGATTTCTATCTAAATGAAAGAGTTATACAGGCACGCACATTGCAAAACACTTTTTCATTTTAATTTTTCATTTGTTTGAGATCGCATCACAAATATTCAAATGCATAACAATACATCTGGTAAGAGCAGGTTATACCATGCTTTTGACTTACTAACTTAAAGTGCATGTATTAAATTACATTTGTCAACTTTTAATCGAATGTTAATAATGAATATTTAAGAAGAAAACATTTCTTGTCAATGTTGTGTATATATATATATTAATTAGAAGTATTCATATTTCTGTGTTCCCATTGTTTATAGCAACTTATAAAACTGGTAAGGTGCGGTTTACATTCATTTCACCACCATCTGTGAATGAGAAATTATTTTGCTGTCATTACCTATATTTGGTATTTGCCAATAATCTGCAGTTTTTGTTTATTGAATGATGTTTGTTCATCACTTAAATATTTAAATGTTACATCATCTACGAATAAACACTTTTATTCCTTTTCTGTTTATATAGTCCTTTACAGTTCCATAAGGCTTTTAGTTTTATTTTAAAAATAGATAATGCTGCTGTCCAAATAGAGACTACACATAACTGAATAGATAGAAAAACGCTATTCTCAATATTACACATGAAATTAGCCCGCCCGCTTAGCTCAGTAGGTAAGAGCGTTGGTCTACGGATCGCGAGTTCGATCCTCGGGCGGGGCGTATGTTCTCCGTGATTATTTGATAAACGACATTGTGTCTGAAATCATTAGTCCTCCACCTCTAATAATTCATGTGGGGAAGTTGGCAGTTACTTGCGGAGAACAGGTTTGTACTGGTACACAGGAACACTGGTTAGGTTAACTGCCCGCCGTTATATGACTGAAATACTGTTGAAAAACGGCGTTAAACCCAAAACAAACAAACAAACAAACACATGAAATTATTAAGTCAAGATCATAAAGGGATAAAATCAAAACAGTCCATTTTATAGTACTTTCTATTATGTTAATTATATAGTCAAACCTATGGCAATCATAAAACATTGGATTCAACCAGAAAATAATATATCTTATGTTCATAACAAAGATTGTGGCAGTCACATTTTAATCAAAGGCATTATGACCCTTTAATAATGTCATTTGTTTATTAGTATGACGCGTAACAAAACAATGTAAACGTACACTGGCGCACATACAAAGGATCTTAACATACTGAAGAAAATATATTTGCATTTAAATTTAAAAGTATAATGTAATAGAACTGACCTCGTATAAAGGTCTGCATATACCATCAATCCACCCAAGCTGGAGTGCCGGAAGTTGGTCTTGTTTTTCTCTGTCCATATGAGCCTGATAAATATATTAAACCGAATTAATTATTTGTTGTTATTTCATTATGGAATCATTTCTGCGGAAATACGAGAGACACTTCATTTTTTGTTGTTTGGAAATCTCTTTGTTTTTTTTTTTCAAATTTAAGACATATTAATATTAATATTTGATGGTCTCCTGAAATTCCAATAAAGTAAAAGTAAAATAATTGTAGTTCACTTACATTTATAGACTAGTATGATGTATGAATAAGAGGAAGAATTCGAACTTAATCATCTAGACTTGATGCGATCACTGGTACCAGATCAAGATGAAAACTTCAATTATACTTTAAACCATACCCCTATGTATCTTCAGAGAACCATGGAACTCAACAGGAAAATATACTATCCAATTTCAATCGCGTATTTCTCATCTAAAATGCAGTTCTGCGAATGATGACTATGCATATTGAACAAATCATCTATCTTCGCCTACATGTGCACACGATTTGTCGTCTAGACAGGAAATGTACTAGGGAACTTTATGCACTTTTTCGGCGACGCCGTCTAAATTCGTTTTCGTTACCTATGCCACGTGACTTCAGTTTGCAAATCAAACTACTTGATAACGCATTATAGATAATTTATCAAAATGGAAGATTTATGCAACGCTCTGCCTGATTGGACGAGAGTGTCAATTTCTTTCACTCTGTTGATTGTGCTACGCTGAGTGAAATGTAGACAAAGCGTTTATCCTAAACGACGCTGTTCACAGTTTTAAAGCTAACTTTGGCTCAGTATATTTAGCAAGAATATTGATATATCTCAAAATGATAAGTAATTTTAATAAATATGATAAAAACCTGTTCAAATACCAACATATATCAAATTAAAGAAAGAGCTGAATACGGTCTGCGTATCACATGAATAAGGGTGTGATAAGAGTCTTTTATGTAGAGAAGTGCTTTCTAAAAGATTTTCCTTGTTACAGTTGTCGTCTATATATGAAAAGGTTTCTTGCATTTGTGACTTATTCAGATTGCATATTAAAATGAGTACTTGTTTGCTTTGATATATTTGTTATAAATTATTTAACTGATTTATTAAATATGAATATTTTTCTTTAGTATGGTATGCAAATATTGAACTCAGTTGAAATCTGTTTTATTATATATATGCTATATAATGACTGAATCTCATTACACAGAAATGAAGGTACGCTGCATACAGTTTGTCTATGTGACATGACTACGGCCAAACTTTGCTTATGAAACAGAAATATTGAAATAATTACAATTGTATGTTTTGCTTGACCTTCACTTTTTTATAGGTGTGACGTCATTGTCCAAAGATTCATGAATAGCGAATATGCATTTGTTAAAGCGGGATCAGTTGGCCTATTTTAGAAATAAATAAAAATAATAAATAAAAAAATCCTTTAATTGATTTTTTCTCATGTATTCTAATCAAACTTGATTTGTAGCATCTTTATTAGGCCCGCAGCCAACTTTGTTCAGCTGGGATAACCCCTTTTTGGGGCTGCTAGAACTAAAACTAGAAATGCCTTTATACAGCGTCTCATGAACAGCTTGGTGGATCTTTGTCATATTTGGTCTGGAGCATCATTATAAGGTCCTCTTCCAAATTTATTTATATAGGAACTTGGGCCCTATTAGGCACCACTACAGCTAAAAGTAGATATGCCTTTCTTCGCATTAACCACTAAAATGTAATGAATTTTATCAAACTCAATGTGTAACAATATCGTAAGGTCTCCTGCTATTTTGTTACAAATGGGGATAGGGACCAATTTAGCTAAAAATATAAACACGTTTAATGACCTCTTCTCATGGACCGCTTCATGAATCTTCATCAAACTACTGCTGTAATTATTCGTCTAAGGATAAACGAAACAAAATTGCAACCCTACAAAACCTTTGCGAAAAATTAAAAGAGAACCATTTAAATTGTTAAAGTGCGGTATTTAGTTTTGCAATTTGAAAAATGTTTGATGAAAGATGAATGTTAGATGAAAAATTCATAAACTTCTTTCCTTATTACAATTCGCCGACCATCATTTTTAAAGATATTTCTTGTTTCTATTACGTTGAAAAAAAGTATTAAACACGGTCGGGTAGTGCATCTGCAATAAAAGCCAATGGGAAAATGTGACTGTACGATGAAAGATGAATTATCCGTTGTTAAATGCATTTGTCGACTTGTGCGTTTTAGGTGAGAAATGAACGACTGAAATTGGCTGTGTATTCTCCCGTTGCCATGATTCTCATAGCATTCCTAGGGATAGAGTATAATATTTACAGTAACTTTTCTTTCTGGTCTGGCGCCAACGGATAAAGCAAGAAACAAATAAACTTCAGATTTCAGTGTGTCACACCGACAGTGTGATATACCTATATGGAAATTCCATGACTTCGAATAACTCAGCACAAACTCCGCTTTCATTACAGTAAGCCAGTCAGCTGACTCGAGAAAGATTGGTGGCTCCGCCAACCTGCCGCAGCTTTGCCCGGAAGGACACTTACAGTCCTCTTTCCTCCATTACATATGAAAGTCGCTATTGTGCCGGTGTGACAACCACAAGCAAAAACGTAAGACTATGCACTACTGGACATGATTAGGAGAGTGATGCATCCAGAATCTGACTTACCTGCGGCTGAATTTTTAATTCCGATTTTTCTTTATCTCCTTGATCAAAGAACTCTGTCATTACAACATCAGCTACCTAGAAATAAATCAAATTACGAAAACTTTTTTCAAGAACCACTTAACAAGAAAAATACCAGACTGTAGTAAAGAATACTAATTTTTTGTCTACCTAGCGGGGAAAGAATACATTTGTCCGAGCACGTGCCAGGGAAAGATATTCGGAAATACCTAGTCTAAAATAGCGTGCATTTAGATGATGCAACATAAAACTGGCACTATTATGACGTCATAAACTATATAAATAATGCCAGGAAATACCCAGATCTATTTTGAACGAGAAAGGTCTAACATGTCTTCCTGTGTAAGACAACTGTTTTTCCAACCATCGGGGACAGCTTGGATAACATACCTTGCTAACGCTCGTTTTTTTTTTCACACTGTTTCTTGTGTAGGAAAAACACCTCTTATACAGACAGACATGTAATATTCTTATACCCTGATTTACATTTTTCACATTCACGGGCGATGAACGGATTCCAGTTTTACAGTGTTGAAATGTTTCCATGTAGTCCGACGTCTAATAGATTTCATGTGTCCATATTCTAGTCTTTTATAAACAGGTATTTGTCTTAATAGAAAGGTTGCAAGGCTTATTAAAGCCCCATTTTCAATCAGGTATTTTTCTTGATGTGTCCCACAGATCCTATGACAAGTTTTTGTGGTCTATAAACTAATATTTGTTTGTTTTTCTCTCGATAGGTGACATGGCTATGTAGACTCCTAGTACATTTTTCTACAGTCCCACTATCTAGTAATAGAAAGCTACGTACCTTTCTCGGTACGTCCCATGGTTTAGTAATTGCCCCTATATAACATGTTGTCATCAGAATACTCCTGAAGATCTCCCTTAGTACCTTATCATCCCAGTCTATCCTTCCTTCCTCAACCATGGCAAACCATTTCTCCCGTACTCTGGTAATATGATTAATAAATGGCTTTGAATCAGTTTTATTTAATTTAGAAACCCATTCTATAACTGAGTTGGACAAATTTTCTTTTACTGTTTTTTTTTTTAATTGACTAAGAAGCACCCAGTATTTCGTTTAAAATTTTAATGATGTCAATGGATAAATTAAATGGTGTGTAAAGTAAAATATATCAAGAAAGAAGTGTATGACATTTCTGGCACAATTTTGATTACATTTGTAAGTAGGATTTATTACCAAGCAACCATGTGAGTATTTCAGCACAATCAAAAAAGCTTTTTTATATTCTCTCTATCCTCTACAACAATACAGCCAGTTTCCAACTGGACGATTTATACAGTAGGAAAATTTCGAGTACCTTATACGGGGGTTAAAATTGTAAAGTAAAATAACTGTTTAAGCATGAGAAACTGTGCATACTGTATATGCAATGTGAGATCTGTTGCTAGTATTGCATGTTTCAGTACGTTGATCACACTCTTCAGAAGAAAGGTTGCTGAAAATGTTTGCACTCTGTATAATATTACCATAAATATATATGATTCAGGGCACATTAGTTATGCATGTAGTTAAAACATATCATACATTTGAAAATGAAGAAATATGATAACTGCTATCATATCAGAAAGATGACGTGATCTAATATATCGTGATTAAATTATTATAACACGGAAGTCATATTTTTTATATTTCATATACAATGTAATGATCTAACAGAATTTTTATTATTAAATATTACAATAAATACTAGAACTACCGATTATTTATTCCACAACACTACTTTGGATGTCATTTTATATATCTATCTTCACATGATTGTTTGTAACTCAATACACTACTAATTAACATAACTTTTATCATATTGTCTTCCATAAACGATACAGTAAAACGCTATGAAATATCAAGTGCCAAGAAATTTCAAACCCGTGAATGAATGGTGGTAATATTATTTGGACATATTTGTAGTTCTGCAGTTCAACCTCAGGCTAACAGGCAAAAACAAAAAACTTGTTTCTGATGTAGAGATTAATGAAAATCTGTACAAAAGAACAGAACCGTTGAATGACTGTATTTATGAGTTTGTTCGGGTTTAGTGTCTTTTCAACATTTTTCAGTCAAATCAACGACGGTGTCTACTTGCAGCAGTGAGCAGGATGTCCAGCTTTATAGTGCTTGCCTCATGCTGTATACAGGTGAAATGATACCTTACCCAATTACATTACACTGACGCCGGGCTGGCCAGTCCTATAACTATTATCTTAGTGCTGGGCGTCAGGCAATGAAGCCATTAGAGTAAGTAGCATTTTACATCTTTGGTACGACGCGGCCAGGTAACAATCGTATGACCTTTAAACTGTCATGGTATGTTTACTTTGCACACTGTACGCATGACGTTGCAACGCATCCTTGACGTTGAACTGTGTGAATGATGTTACAAGGTATACCTGACGTTGAACTGTGTGAATGACGTTGCAAGGCGTACTTGACGTTGAACTGTTGACGTTGTTGCTCTTGTAATATGGGTTACAATTTCCACTGTTTGCATTGTTTTCGGTGCTTCCGAGGGATCTACTTTCCAGATTTTAATTACATTCGAAACATTACTTTAAAATAACATATGATAAATATACCCTTGACTTGTGAACAAAACTTTTACTTTTCAGGAGTTGAGAATTCTGTCCTATGTTAGAAAAACTTAACTATTTTCTTTGTATTTATTCATTCTCTTTGTTTGCTATATATTTTTATGAACAAAAATTGAAATGAACGTGGGTAGTTTATGTAACATTTGTCATTGACATGTTGTTTTCCGGTATCTTTTACCGGGATTATTTTCTTGTTGTTTCAATGTTTCTTTTTGTTTATTGATGCTACGCACGCAACCTCTTTTTAGTGTTCTTTAAGTATTAATTCCCCTTGCTGCTCATGCTAAACAGGATTGCTACAAATATTATCAAAGACGTACATGCATGCATGGATTTAAATGACATGTTTGTTATCACGCAAGATTGATTGTTATCCTATTTCTTCCTGCCAGGAGGAACGGAAGATTGATTGTCGCCAATAGTGATGTACTGATTAAATAATGTACATACGCATTATTACTAAATAGTTTTATGACGTGACCGTCAAAAAACATTTCAGTCTTTGGAAAATAAATCTTGAGAATAATCTATGTTTATATTGACAAACATATTTTGTGATCAATCAATTAATTTTGTGAGGAAACTCATTTTTATTAGTTACAAATACAAAAATAAAAAATATGAACATTCGCATTACGCCGAAATTGACAGAAATTTTTATCAAAAAAGTTTGGATATTTTTGCCTTGGTTTTGTGTCTAATTGTTATTGTGATTCATAAACAACCGATTTATTCGACAATGTGAATTGATCAATCGACCTCGAATGCTTTTACTGAATCTAAAAATAATTCTTAGGATTTTAGACTTTAACGCAAACTGATTTGAACATGTATAGAAACAGTTTCAGTTTGTTGAATATATTTGATTGCCCTAATGCATTTAAACTTTACCGTCGCAAATGATGCTGTTTATAGAACAATTATTGCAATATCCTTAATTTATTTGGAAAGAGTGTCGCGAATAATTAAAGTCGCAGCAATGATTAAAATACCTCGGCATTCATGATTAATCTTTGAATGATTTCTGCTGCTATCATTACAAATGTAAACATTCTTAAATAAGTGCAGTTTTGGTAGTATGATGCATTACAAGTCTGCAAAGGCATTTAATTGTCAAGAAATTAGTAAATAAAAACAATGCGACAAATAATTTCTCAAATCAAGAAAATTCGAGACGAAGTTTGGACTTTTTTGTGAAAAAAAATATATTGAAAAAAACAGGACATTAAAAACATTCAGCGAAGAAAACATGCATGCCATCAATATTTGATAAGATAATAAAATATGAAGAGGACACAAGTCGTCTGCTTTTCTACCTATCCATAGTGACTTGTCAGATGATAATGCGTCATTGCTTCTCTCTATTGCTATATAATTCCAATATAAATCGTCGTCTGTACTAAAACGGATATTAATTTCTGGAAGCAATTATTATCATAGAAGATATCGAAATAGATATGTATTTAGGAATTCTCAGACCGTCTGATGTATAAAGCACAGTGCAGTTTCTATATCTAATATTGGTGGAAATATAAGACAATCATTTTTCTTAAAGCGTATATAGCAATGTAGGCTTTGACCATATATTCGATCAATTGTTAGGTCCATCATTCAATGTTGCTTCTGTGCTAACATAAATTTGAACTATAAAATGTAATAAATTATAAACTGTTATGTTTTGAAACGTTTCTGAAATAAATGCAAGTTTTAGATAACAATTAAATAAAGTGTGTAGAGACTATATAATATGATGCTGTCAAACTAATAAATT
The DNA here is from genome assembly GCF_021730395.1 of Mercenaria mercenaria. Lineage (NCBI taxonomy): Eukaryota > Metazoa > Mollusca > Bivalvia > Venerida > Veneridae > Mercenaria > Mercenaria mercenaria. The sequence continues at coordinate 20,150,502 of NC_069370.1, read as the reverse complement.
GAAAGTTTTGCCTAGGAATAAGACCCAACTGTTTTGTTGTGGTATGCAAACGTAGAGTTAAGTACACGTATGTCATCATTTCAGTGTTAATAACATGTCAAGAGGAGACCACCCATCTGGTTACATCGAAGGCATTGTGACATTACAGAGAAAAGAATACCCATATCTTTGCCAACTGTCTCAAATATCTTCTACGATGGAATGCGAACCTGCATTTTATCAGAATTGGTCTCTAACCATAAAGCACTTAAATTTCTAACGGCCTTTTTTTCACTGCTAGTGACAAATAAAGTTCTGTCCTATAGGTCTGAAATATGTGCATAGCCGAGCTGCTAAAATACTATGTAGTACGCATACGATAAAATAATATTGTGTATATGGTTTGACTTCACACTTTTTTGTGCTTAATCTCTGATTCCCGGAAGGCCAATTTAAATTTGACTTAAACACTTAATAAAGCTATCGCTTGGCGGGAAAATCAAACCCAAACCACAGTGACATTTATTTTGAAAAGAAGTGAACGAACAATTTCTAAAACGAAACGGAGCATAATTCAAAGAAACCGACGAAAAAATCACAATTACCATACGACTACAACGAAAAATATTCTACTAGATTTTAGCTCAGTTTTAGATCTTTACTCGATACCTATTGTATTAACATGATCTCGTCAAACAAGTTGAATTTAGGCTTAGTGTGTGGTTGCAGAATACTGATTATCTGTTATCACAGTTGTTTAGTATATTCTCACATGTATATCTTATGTTAAAATCCCTTTTTAAACGTTTAATATGTATCCATTTGAAGACTATACCATTTCAAGCACAATGCAATATTTTCTTTCATTATATCTCTTTTTGTGTATTTATTGTTAAAGTGCTTCGTATTACTATAGTTTAGATCAAACGCTTTTTTAATTAAGAGTTTTTTAAAAATCAGACTATACTAAAATAATCAGAAATTACTGAAGACAACGTCAGAGATGATAACTTGATTACTCTAAAGTAATGCTAAGTACTATTGTTACATGTATCTAAATAGTTTTCTTGACGTCAATGTAGGGAAAATACGTCATTGTGACCTTTAGTTAATAAAAGATAATAAATAGGCTGTTAAAGCATCTTTCCTTTTAACTGATTCACCAACAGTAATCATTACAAACACATTTATGATTATTTTATAAATCCTTCTGGTTTAACACGTCAACTGCGAAATAGAAGCTCCTAATTTCCATAGGGTCCTTTAAACATTGAGATGAAATAGTTTCAGTTAGACCGCATATCAGTTTTTCATCGTTTAAATCTAATGAAATGTTACACGCATGAAATACTTAAACTTAATTCTATATTTTTACCAAAATATAAAGCATTTTTTATTCAGAGGCATGATAAAAATTATTCCCGGAAGAAATAGACCATTTCACGAAGTATATGCGCATGCGCAAACTGATTACCGTTAATCCGTGAATTAACGTGATTAAACGATAAGACAAAAACTGGGGGCTAAGAGATAGATAGATATATAGATAGGTTATGTACAGCGTGTTAAGTTTGAGACAGTTTTCTTCATTTTTGGATCGAACTACGTTGAGAATAAACAATGAAATAGTCTGTATAGCTGAACGCTTTACTTAAATGTCTTACGATAGCTGACCAACCGGTGCATCTGTAGTTTATTGACAGTTGTAATGAGCGGGAATTTCAAACACAAGTTTCGTCCTTAATAACTTGTTTAATAAATAGCAAAAGTTGATCTTCACCCGATGTACAATTATTGAAAAGGTCAAATGCACACTTTTTACGCAAAAGGCGTCGAAAAATCACGTTTTAGCCTAGTAAATAGTTTTGACGGTGCTGTTTTAACAGCGATTAATTTAGTTTCGGGCGCCCATTTCAATCAAAATTTATTTCATTTATTATAACAGGATCGTTGAAACCTATACGGTAATGTAATTTTCAAATATGTACTCCGACTATTCGCCGAAGGAATTCTTACTTTATGCAAAGACCATGCCAAAATCTTTCTACGAAATTATTTTTTTCGAACGGAATGACTAAGTAATGTGTAAAAACCATTCCATAGAATTAAAAAAAACTAAACTCATAATACAAATTTATTTTACTGTAAAATGAGAGATAAAATGCGGGGTCTCCGACTTTGTTTTCGCTGTATTGTCTTCAATTTTCCCCTACCATCCTTTTCGCGCGAGATTTAGGGAAAAATACAAACAACAACACAAATTTCATTTTAAGCGTACTTCAATTTTGTTAGCAATTCTCCGATTTCTTTCCGATTTTTATTGTCACACTTGTATGCCTGAAATGCATGTTACACACACAAAAAAGCGTAATGAAAAAATGATACTTTTTTATTAAACATTTTACTGCTCGTTCCCTCCTCCATAGAGTTTTAGAAATTTTCTGAAAATGATCCCGAGATGTTTTTGAATAGAATAAGACAACAAAACTCCTTGACTACCGGGTTAATTTTCACGCTACAGTGCTAAGAAAAGTAGGAAGTTTAAGGAACTTTAAACATGTCTTTTTTCCGCATTTTCCAACCAAGTTCATATTGTCTGTTTGTGGAATTTATTGATTTATTTGCAGCCTTTATTGTACGGCTTGTAGCGTTATTAAATAGTACGTTTTTTTTTTTTTTTTTTTTTTTTTTTTTTTTCGTATTAAGTTTAAGCCCGTTTCAGCTGTTTCATAAATAACTAAATGCAGTTTTCTCTGTAATCTGGAGATGTTAGTTCGGGCCCCAATATCCTACAGCACTGCATGAATTGTGAAAGATGTAAATTTCTCACGGAGAGTACCTACTGGTTAGAAAGGTTGTGTAAGCAAACCGCCGTAACAAGGTTGTTGAGAAACGGCGTAAACCCAACACAAATAATGGACATCAAATGGATAAGTACAATTTTCTATTTATTTTATGTCCGTAAACTTTTACGTCTGACATTAACTTCATGTCGTTTTGACTGTGCATTTCGACCAACTTATAAGGGAATAATTATTGTTTGTTTAGGGTTATACACCCGTTTTCTTCAACATGTTATTTATTTATTTTTTTGCAGTCACTAAACTATTTCCACAGTAACTTAAACTTGTCCCATTGATAAATAAATAATACGGATAGAGTGGCCGTACCAGACACCAAACATGTGATCGCTCGACTGACGGGCGAACGATCCAACCAGTGTGTAATTCTTGACTGGATGAATGAGACAAAGACTATTTTTAAGAGTCATTTGTATTTAAAGTTTTAAAACTGGAATTATTTAAAATCTAAATTGCACGTATTTGTTAACAATGGTTTAAAATGTTCATTTAAAAAGTCGAATGTTAAATTGTGGGAAGGACTTATATACCGATTATTTGATATAACTTGTAGCCTGACTCAATTTCTTTTTGTTGTTGTTGTTTCATTTTGTTCTGTGTTAAAATGATATGCTTGTATTATTTTATGTATGAAACAAAAAGCAATCAAATATAATGATTAAAATAAGAAAATGAAGTAAGCATGTAATTGTTTAAACGCGAAAGTCCATTGTTTTTTTTTTTTTTTTTTTTTTTTTTTTTTTTTGGGGGGGGGGGGGGGGGTGCCTTTTTGTTTTGCCTTTTGTTAGCGCTTCTTTAAAATAGACTCTTAGCAGTGACACGGGTTCTAAAATTTTTGCATAATATTCACGTTATTCAAATCTGATAAAAATGAAATACACATACTGATAAAAACGGTGGAAGGTTTTATCTGAATGTTCGATATGAATACGGTCAAATGCTGACAAAATCATAACCATATTTTTACTCTGAACAGTCAGATAGGACTTCAGTTTTCCTATGTCAATATCAGCCGAATCAATAAACCACTGAAGTGAAAAAACCTTTTCCCCCGATTTATGCAACAGGAAACTTTGTTGCAAAAATCGATAAATAACTGAAGAGCCCCCAGTTTTTCAAATCTCGTTGCGTCTCGAGAATTCTCGCTTAGAATGCGTCTACCGATCAAGACTTTTCCAATACTTAGACGCTTGCCGTGAAATGGTCTATTAAACATACTTTCCGACCTTGTATTATCAGATCACGTGTTACCCTTATTACTTTTGACATTAAATTTGCTTTGAGATATGTTAAACAACGACAATTTATTGAGATTACGATGATAAAGTTGAAATTTTCTGTAAACAACTCTAACGTTATCTGTAAGTGCTGTTTTTTATATTATGTTATATTGCGTCATATATTCAATATGTGTTGCTATCAACACACATACGTTATTGCTGTGACGTATCAGCGTTATTTGCATACTAGATATTCTGGTGGATGTTGCAAAAAGGCAAAAGGTAGGTGGGACTATCCGATTCGTTGTTCTTGATGTGCTGATTTAGCTCCAGTTCCTGTCTCCGGAAAAAAATAGTTTTTAGGTCTTAAGGCTACAGTTCTCCATTTCATTTCATACCGAATGAGTTTGTCAAAATTGAAAGATATAACAAATGTTTGCCTGCACTTACAATAATAGTGGAAAAGGTAGTGGTTTAGTCTCGGCTGTAAACAAACACAGTGAGAAAATTTGTCACTATAGAAATAAATTATAAAGATTGAAAATTTTAAAATAAACACTGCATCCATATGTGTAATCAAAACGTTTGACTTAGATGCACTATAAATCGGACTAGTCGTATTTCAATGAATATAGTCTGATATTCCCAGACATTGTCATCTAATAACGCCTAAAATCAAATACTCTTTAAACAATATATTTATAGCTTAATAATGTTGCGATATTTACTCTCTCAAATTTTATTTTATTACTTTATAGAATTACACCTGCGCACAACTGTTATAGCGGATATTAAATTCATAAAGTAAAGATAAATTCTGAATAATAATTGTAGTATTTAGTACTTCAACGTCAGAAATCTAGACACGGACATGTAATCCATAGAAAGGAGATGTTGCGTTTACAAAATGAATTTCATCATGAAATTATCCAGACCGTAGACGCCATGCTTTGAAGATCTTCGTAAATGAACTAGTCTTCAGGAAAACAAACAAAACGTTATCTTTTCGTAATTCATCGATATTGTCTCAAAAGTCTAACTCATTACCATTTCTGAAGTCAAGGACAAATTTTCCAATAGAAAAGCAATAGCAATATTCTGAAAACTCGAAATTGTTATAATTTCTGTTCCATCAATTTCTCTCACAGAGTTCCGCGTAAATAAGATTCTAGTGTTTTATTCGCTAAAATCAAAAGTCCGTATTTTTTAACGTAGAAAGTATACAAGCAAGCATACTAATATTTTGATAAGTATTTTGAATCCTATCTCTACACAAATAACAGAAAACTACATAAACATATAGATAACTACAGGAAGAACCATTTGACCAGGGCTTCAGTTTTTAATAGTATTTCCAGCTTGAAGGAACCATTTCGCAAATATAGGGACACTGGTCGTGACTTACGCATTTCAGTAATTTCTAAATATTGTATAGACTGTTTGTGTATTTTTTGTTACAAATAAACAGTATATTCAGAATAAAAAAATGACGTTACGCTGTAAAAAAACACCTTTATAAGGTCACTAATAGTAATGTTTACAAAATGGCCTTTGCTTGGTATATTCTGAAAGGTAACCGTGTTTTGCACTATTTTGCAAATTTTAAACAACTTTTACCGTGCCGTTTTTTATAAGTTTTGAATAACTTATGGTATCTTCTCAAGCTCAAGTAGAGACAAATTTCCAAGTGAAAGCCACTATCCAAAACGTTTGCAGAGAACTTATTTTACCATTAATTCCAATAAAAGAAACATCAAACTATTGGTAAACAATTATAAAACACAAAATAAAAATGTCAATATCATTTTTTCTATGGTGTCTCAAGTAAACGGATTTAAGGAGACAGAACTCATACTTCAACATTGAAAAAATAAGGTCGAATGCTGTGTTTCTGTTTTGAATTTTGCTTTGTTCATTTAAAAATAACCTTATGGCAGACGTAAAACCTACCTAAATTTCTTCCGGAATATATAATCTAAGAGTGACAGCAAAATAGAGAACTTTCACCGCGTGTAACTCAATATTTTTAAAGATGTGTAACTCTACCCCTTCTGTTTAAGTAGTAAATTCACTTTGAACACCAAGAAATTGCTTATAAGATTCATCTTTTTCCATTTTTGTACAAAAAATCAATAATAAGTCTTAAAAGAAGTAAAAACTTACTAGAGAAAAGGAAAATAAGGAAAAAAAAATTTGGTCCCAGTAGGGCTTGAACCTACGCACCCCCTAAGAATAGCAGTAAAAGTAGGTTTATGGTAGGAAATGAATACTCTTCAAAAAGGATGTTCTCTATTAGTGATCTAATACCTTAAGTCCTATTCTATCCAGTCAAAGATAGTCAAGGCTGACAAGTTTAAAAGTGACGAATAAACTTAATATTTTATCTTTAAAATGACATTGAAATCTAGTATACTTTTGTATTGAAACCAAAACCCAATTACAATGTATGTCCTATCGGTCTATCTATATTCCGAAATTGCCAACGGTAAAAGCTGTTCTAGAGTGTCTGACTAAAATCATAGCAGGAAAATATATGGCATGCAATATTTGATTGTCTAATTTTCTTAAGGCGTATCTTCAGCTATTCAATAATTCATATTATTAACTCTAGGGAGTTTGATAGTATAATTTATGTGAAATCTAAGCAGATAATCTTTAGGATGGAGAATAGAACCCGTCCTGTTTCGTCTTCAGAGCATTGATAAGAAGATTTTGATACAAAACATAAATGCTGAGAATGATACTGTAGATTCTGTAATCATTCTTTTTTTCATTGAATTTCTTAAAGTAAGCTGCTTAATGTACATATACGTTTCTTCAATGAGTAATCTTAAAATGTCTCTTAAGGAAATAATTATGTTTATTTGAAAACTTTGTTTATAGTTCTGATTGAAAACCTTTTTCCAAGAGAAATACAACAGGATCTGTGTTGTGGGCAGGATCACGATCTCTTTTTGGACCAGAATTCAAATTTTACACTAAACAAAATGAGAACCGCACACGATATTACATGCCTAGCAAATAAAGGACCACTGTGGCAAAAGTGTTTGTTGCTATATTGCAGTGAAAATATATCTGTGCAATAAGCTTATGAACTTAATAAGAGGAGCTTCTTGGCCGAATTACTCCAGTTGTCCGGACAGGATGGTGGTCTCAATTCGGACAAATATTGAAGTTCTACACCGGACAAAGCGGGAACCGCACACGATATTACAAGACTTAGTATTATCGGGTCATCGTGGCTTAAGTATTTTTCACTATATTAAAATAAAAAGTTATCGTCATATTAAGCTTGTGGGATAAATAGAGAGCTTCGCTGCCAAATCGTTTCTGTGGTTAGGGTAGGATAATGGCCTCAGTTCTGACAACAATTTAAGCTTTAACCCGGCAAAGTGAGAACCGCGCCTTGGTAATATGGACCACTGTGGCAAAAGTGTTTGTCATTCAATTGCAATGAAAATATGTCTGTGTATTATCTCGTCAACGGTAATAAAAAGGGTGTTTGGCTGCCGAGTCTGTTCTGTGGCTGCGCAGGAAGTCGGGCTCAATTTGAACCGCACACGATATTACAAACCTTAGTAATTATACTAAGACACTGTGGCTAAGCTGTTCGTTGCTCTGTTCCACTGAAAAAAAAAATATCTCTTTATATCTCTGTATTTAGCTATTGAACTACAATTAGAGATGCATCGCTGCCAAATCGGTGCAGTGGTTAGGGCAGGGTGATTGGCTTCAGTAACGTTCTCAATTTCTGACATTTTTTTTTAAATCCGAACAAAATAAGAAACGCACACGATATTATACGCCTTTCTAACATTGGGCCACTGTGACTAAAGTCTTTGTTGTACTACTGCAATAACCCTCACACCACTAGCACCGAGTTTCGCAAAGCCTTATCTTTTAGAAACTTTGAATTGACTCCATGATCCTAAAGGACCAGAAAATATAAGAAAACCTAGTCCAGGTACGGAGAGTCCCATTTTTATTAAAAACAGTTTGAAGCTAGTGTAATAACGCTTTGACGTTGACCTCGTTTTAAATATAGAAGAAATTGGTTGAATTTACTTAGTCTATTTCAGGTAAAAATAACAAGAAATTTTGGTGTTTCGGCTTGAAAAGCTTACATGTGATAAAAAGAACATTACATTTGTGTCTTTCCACATTGAATTTATTAAACTCGTTTAATAAATTTGATAAAATGCTCGGCATAGCCTCGCATTTTCTTATTTTTATTCAACACGTTTTATAAATGCAGTATGAAAAGATACCCGTGTAATTTCCTCTATTTAAATATATTCATTAAACATGTGTATATACTTTAAAGCATGTAGATAAGAATATTGATATCACGGATTTGCTTGATTTTTTCTCACTTTTTTCCACAAGTTAAACACTACTTCATGCGTCCGTTGCTCTCTGTAGAAAAGATTTTTTTTCTCGAATAATTTTCTTCATTTGCATACGTCTTGTCATGTAAGTCATCTCTTTCATTAATGATTTAGTCGGACGGAAACCTCTAGAGAATTAAATGTCAAATTACCATTAATCGTCCGACTATATTTAATAAAATATAGGAATTATTCCATAGTATAGTATTTTTGTCTATAGTAGGGTAATTACTTAGTAGGAATATAAAAAAATAAAGCTTTACAGAAAACCACTTTGCAAAGCATATGGCGGTATATAATCTGTATATGAAGTAACCCCGATAGCTTACGACTACGGCATATGTTGGTTCCTAGACTTACACTTGGTGATACTACCAAAATAACAAATATGTTTTAAGAGTACGTATTTGTATACGGAAACTGTATGGATACTGATTTAGTAAATTGTATACAACTTTCCAAAAAATAAATATTTTAGTTTTCAGTTATATTAACTTAGGACTTATTAGTTAACTAGTCAGTATTAGCAGTAAGAGCTTAGACATACTTGTGTCTGCCTATAAATAAACACGATTTGGTTTCAACTTGTCAATTTGATTTCTTGATAATCTTGAAATAACCATTTGAAACGTTTTCCTTAAAGTTATCATAGGCAGGTGTTGGAAATGGTATTAACACAGGGAGATAAATGTAGCTGCCTTTTTACCGGCGGCCAACCACATTCTGGACATTAATACGGAATTTAATCAAGAACACATGAATATGCAACTTTTTATTTATCTCAATATTCAAGTTGTCAACCGCATGCCCAGGAAATAATTGTATATGTAGGAATATCTAGAAATGTTTAATGAATATAAAAGAATTTAAGAAAAATGTATGTAGACTCAATATTCAAGTTTTCAACCACATGTCCTGGAAGTAATTGTTGTAGGAGACATATTTTGGAATGAATAACTGAGATGCAGAAAATTCATCAAGAGACCGCTATAAAAAAGAGAAAATGCTTTCCCCATATCGCTTTAATTGTCTATTCAGAGAGTTGAAAGAGATTACCTCGGGCTGAAATTGACACTGACAAAATTGCATTGTGCATGTCGGTCATATTTTTCGCTTTAAAATATAAAGAGAATTGAATATAATGATATTTCGCGACATGATTTGCCCGTGTTTTCCCGCAAAATTTTACTTTCTGTGTACTGATTAGTTTAATAAAGACAAATACTAGCGACAAAATACTGGACAATAGAAATATTCCTAGATTTTATCAAATATAGTAGAGCGACAGACGAACACTCTAAAAGTTTTTCTGCTTGACTACAAACATAAATGAGAGAGGCAGCATACCACGAGATGTATACTAAGTACAAAAGTGGCTCCTTTCCTACAGATAGCAACGGATATAGAAAAGGTGATTCACTTTTTAAAATTATCTTTCATTTCAATGTATACTTTCTGTAATTATTCTTTATATATTCTGTCTTGCAATATGATGCTAGATTTATTCAAACTAAGATGATACGGCTAAAACGTTTCTGGACCAACAACACAAGTAGCATATGTAATACAAAATGACAAATAAAAATGTTGCACATTTTGTAACGATATAATTATCATTCAGGTGAAGGATATTTCAGGCGTTGAATAAAACATATGCCTAATCCTCCCAAAACCTAGTATGTATGACACAAAATCCAATGCAAGGATTTTTATTTTGCCTTACACAGTTATGTTCTACAAAATCCTTTTAATGCAACTATGAGTGGCTATCATCTGTTAGGTGTAAAATAAATTGTTATCTGTTTTCTTTCATTTTAGGTCATGTAACGACTTTCCATCTTCCGTGGCGAAAGAATACCCTACGTGACCATCCGGACATTTTTTTCAGTCACGAAACGGTGATAGGATCGAATCACTTACACTCCGCGAGATGGTTGGATAGTTTTTTGACATTACGACACAAAAAAGGATTCGAACGCAAAAAAGTCGGCTACCTGTGATTAAAAGTCAACGACCTTTATATCTCAGCAACGGCTTAAACGGAAGTTTTTTTAGACGTAATCTAAAGAAATCTATGACAGGTACCCCTTAATCTTTATCCAGCTAAATTTCTAAAATGGACTGGCCCATCATTCAATTTGGGCAGGTCATTTATCAGTCGAAGGGGTGTTTACGGAAAATTTACTGGCTGACCAGACAATGATCAATCTGCACGGCATGCCGCTAGCAGCCTAAAGGCAAGATAGAAATACTGGCGGAAAAGTCGAGACAAAATTACTCCAATCTGAATATTGCTAACACAGAGCTCGAAAATGGATTGACATTTTTGTTGACTGTTTGGGTGCACGTAATAAGTTTTTGTCTAAAATTACTTAAATTAGAAATGCCGTGTGGCATGTTTATGTTATATGGGGGTATGGACAGCTCTATCATATAATGACATCATACGTTGTTATTCAGGGTATAGACAGATCTGTTATATATTGACATCATAATGTTTCAGACGGCATTAAACATTTATGTTATTGCTAGCCTTTTATGATATTTGTTCCATCTTCGAAATGAGTTATTATTTTCCTTATAGATCGTTTTAGGGGAAGTCAATACGTGAAATGATTCAAGAAATAATAAGGAGAACTCCATCCTTAATCCTAAAACACTTAAGGAGAAAGTGAATTTCTTACGGAAAGTATTTATTATTTATATCTTGACAAATGACCTATTATAACGCTGTATCATACTATTTTAAAACTAACCAGACTGCAGAATACGGAGGTGAGGTATGTATGTTCTATATATATCTTGACAGGCAGAAAGGACGCATTGTTTCAGAACAAATTTTTCATTGATGGCTGCTTGTTGATAAAGAATAAAGATTATTAGTTAAGGCTTTGCTATGTTTCAACTAAAGAGACCAAAATCGAGCATGTTAACTTAAACAGGGACCTAGACTTGCCTGTTTGCGCAGTGGATATAGACAACAACTCCAGAGGACCCAAATCTAATCAACTGCTTCGTGATGTTTTGATAGTGTTCACTTGATGGAAAACGTACACTGCATTTAATACTTCAACTCTTGATTTGAAGAATATACATAGCTGGACTACCTTCCATTTGCCTTTGCATTTTCTAAGTCACCTCTCTCTTTACATGTATATATACACATGAATAAAAGAAATAAAAGACAAGGGTACATTTTCCGGAAGCACAGAGTACACAAACACAGCCATAGAGCTATGCACCGCAAAGAAGCCCGCAACAAAAAGAAACTAACAGAAAAATATAGGAGACGGGTTACAATATACAAAACTGCAAAGAAAACGTAACATCTAAAGCATAAAACATGGACCCTAATCAGAGGTGCATGCAATTGTTTTTGGAATGTCAAATATCATTTCTGCTGCGCAATAAAGCATTAGCAGGCAGATATAATTCCGGAATGTCTGACAAAGCAATAAAGAGTGAAATAGAATAAAACATTGTTTAGGAGACACTCTGTCAATGTACACCCACATACAATCTGACATCAGAGAGTAATTTGTAACATTCATTTCATGCTTTCTGGGAAATGAAAAAGCAGTAGAGGAAATTTTAATATTTCTATTTGTTATAAAAGCTGTCATTCACATTGTAAGTTACAAATATATTTTTAACCAAAGTATGTTAGTAATAGTTTCACTGATGAAGTCTCGTAAAAGTGAAGGTTTGACTTAATTGAATATAACACTGATTTTTTCCTCAGAAAACATATAGTTAATACTTATGAATTTCTCATTTATCCGTTCATTATATAGCTTGATATTCAACTGCAAATGATACGTCTAGACTTGATACCGTTTGTAACTGAACACTTATCTAAGACAACGTGCTTTAGCAAGTCAACAAGAAACATCAATAGGATAATAGTGACGGTAAAGGGAACTTGAGAGTTTAACCAAAGGCTCTGTGGATATCTCTTTCTTTAATTTTATGACATCATATAATTTAGTGTGCTTAAATACCTATGTTTAGCCCGAGAGGTAACTGTTAGGTATTTTTTTTACATAAAAATATGTCTTTAGTCTTGGTTCCAGTTGAAATACGTTGTATAATTACCTTATCTCCTACAAGAACTTAAGGCAAATGTCGTTTTGTTAGCTACCGAGACATTTTCGTTTTTTTTTTTTGGAGGGTTTTTTGTTAAACTGCTAAAGCATTCACGTGAAATTCTCTTTGGCAGACAGTTTCTTCTTGAAACTTAATTTTTTTAACGACCGAGCACTTGAAACCACCAAGACGCACAAAACTTAAAGAAATTGATCGACATAAAACGGAGACTACAACCATTTAATCATTATCCGTGTTGCATTGTACATAGTAGCGCCCCAGTTAACTTAATGGTGATCAGAAAACGACAAAGTGTTTTTGTACGCCCATTTTATTTAAAACGGACGTACTATATTATGACGAGTGCGTCCGTCTGTCTGTCTGTCCGTCCGTCGATCCATTAGTCATACTTCGTGTCCGGGGCGGAACTCAATACCCAATTAAGGTACTGACCTCAGTTTTGGTATATATGTAAGTGATGATAAAACGATGTGCAGAGCGCATGAACCAGGTTAGCAGGTCAAATGTCAGTGTCACAGATGGAGCTCCATTTTTTAAGTGTGCTTGATATTTCGTGTTCAGAGTATAACTTAATAACCGTCAAGGTTTTGATTTCAATCTTTGCATATAGACAGGTGTTGAGACGATGCTCAGAGTTCATAAACCAAGTCGGTAGACAGTAAAAGATCAAGGTCACAGCAAGGTAAAATATTGTTGTCATATTTTGGGTCCAGAACATAACTAAATAACCATTCAATATATTACTTTAAACCTTAATTATAGGTTGGTTGTGGTAATGAGACTACTTGCTATTTGAGCAGTGCAACAATCAGTATCACTGCTCTTCTACGCTCTTATAAATTAAACCCCTTTCTCTACCACAAACACACACTCAAATCGAAAAAAAAATCACTTTCGACCCTAAAAATGTCTATCTTAACTTACTTTGGGTAGTTTTTGTTTTTATATCAGAAAATAAGGAACTCTCTTTTTGGTATAAAATTTGTTCAGATCAGAAAATACATTTCTTAATACCGAAAATATTTCCAGTTTACATTTTTCACTTGTTGAGCCAAGAATAGACAAAATCTTATAGGAAACGGTAATAGACTTTTATTATTAAGATATGTAATGTCAGTGCAAATTATCAAAGCTGTCCTCGTAACGGATTCTTTGTAATCTTATCAGTCGTGGTGAGGTATTTGATTCTGCTTCAGTACCATTTGGCACTAAAAAGTAATACAATTGCGCATGCTCCATGCGGTATAATACTATCGAGATTCTTTCTAATTTGATAACTGCTGTTACGTTGTTTGAAGTGATGTGAAAAACAATTTTCAGTAATTGACTCACAATTGGTCACATATGAACATAAGCAACTAGGAGTACCATTTACAATGTAAAATTCCTGTCTGTGTTTTTGTACGCCCATTTTATTTATTATTTATTTGTTGATTTACAGACCATGTCGATTTCTTACGAATACCAGACAGCCGCCAGCCATTTAGTTTTGTCAAGTTTTTCACATTCTGATATGTAGTAATAAGCCAGTTTGCGTGAATAGGCTTCATTGCCATTCCGTATTTCATCGGAAATTGGTGTTTCAGATACTGCCAATTGGTTATTTTAGCGCTGCTGATACTGCGCTTCTACAAGTACGCGCTAATAAGTCAAAACTACTCAATTTAAGAAGTTTGCGCTAAAATTTAGCTGCGCTAATATAATTACACTTACAGTATACATCTAGATGGATACATCTAGCACCGAATTTCAATGTTATTTCAGATATCTTACGGTAGGTAGATAATTATATCAGTTTTCCCGTAGTCTATGCCAGAATCAACCTGTATTTACCTGTTCTTTGCATGTAACTGTCAACTTCTCCACATAAATCAGAGGTGGAACACAAAGTGACTTCAAGAGCAATGCCTTTTTTTATCAAATCGTCACGGATAATATACGCATCACCTAGGGATACGAATCAAGACCCCCATGATCTGTAGACCGCGCTCTCCTATTGAGGCGGGCTAAATATGGTGAACTATTTTCTGATCTAATCTGATGCTAAGGAAATACTGTTAAGTGGCTATCAAGCGCAACTATTTACCAAAATATTATTGAAAAGGGATTTGGTTTCGCAAATTTACATCACATTCTAGGCTGTTTTATAAGTTACAGAAAGATTTTTTTAAAAATCCCACACACACATAAAAATCCTCATCAAATAACATTTATTTTAATAAAGAATAATAATAAGTTCACTGGCTTTAAAGGTGTTTGCCTATAGCTCTTAGATAAAAACTGTCATGTAGACAATATTACTAATCAGAATATTCTATAATTGTTCTGCCAGAGTAACTCATTTGTATTTCATTACTTGTCGCCGAGATACAACAGAATCGCCACTGCGACAGATGACTAAATCAGGTTAGTAGGCAAGTCGTAATTGAGGAGGCAAATTGAAATTAGAAGCGGGGAGTTTGTTAGCAGAACAGTGTCATGTAATTTGTAAAAAAAATCTATTTCTGAATCGAGAAATATACTATAAGGATGAAAGCACACATAAGGTAATATATAACTATCAATTTTTATACCGTTTAACGAAAAGATTTGATTCTGGAGTCTTACTAGTCAGTAGACAAAATAGACAATAGCTGGCAGCTTATATACTGTTATCAATATGGCAAGGTGATCAAGCACCACATATCATAGTAGTCGTGCGGAGTGTTGGTGTTTGTTGGCGATTTAACGTCAAAAATTCCTTCTGAGTATTGAATCTTGATTCGTAGTTTCGATTCCTGGTGACAAGTCAGCGATATGATCGCATTCTGCAAGTCGTCTGCATATCCCTGCATTAATATGATACACTGCATCTATCTAGACAGGTTAGGAACAAACAAAGAATCAAGACGGAGACGAACACAATACTAAATGTTCTATTTTGTCATGAAATGAAGTCAGCAGTGATAGGTGTCTGCTGTTATATATATTTTATCGATTACAGACAGGACAGGCTAGGAACAAACAAAGTATTAAGCCGGGAAATTACGAGCAATTAAATGTTCCATTCTGTCAAGACATGACATTAAATTGATGCGTGTCTGTAACATAGAATTTATCGACTCTAGACAGGCAACATCTACGTATAGTGTAGAATATCTTACTAGGGCATGACCGCTTTATAGACGAAAGTGTATTTTCCTCTTTAACTTGACTACAAATATGCATTTTTTTAAAACATCAAGTATTATAAATACTACATGCTTTTTATTCAAATAAACTATCTCGCGTTAGATTAATTTGGATAAATGCCGCATTATTGTAGCTTAATTGAAATTTCGTCTCTAAATTCTAAGAACTACTATCCCCTGGTTTCAAATTGGAACTAAGCTACTTTTGGATCAGTGAGTATATTCAATGTAACAGTGTCCCTTTGTGCTATATAAGTCTGGTATAATATGTAAACTACAAAATGAAGTTCCGCTAGAGTTTTTCCAGTACCTCTCATGAACAGACGCAATTGTTATAACAAAAAGATGTTACACTGGCGACAAACGTAACAACTGTTTTACAATCGGCAACAAATGTTTTAAAGCTACTACCCCACATTTTAGGTTAAAGTTTTCAACGTTTTCATTTCCACCAAGTTTGACATAGGATGTTAATATGACACTGAAAACAAGTAAAATGAACAAAAACAAGTGTTTGATACCGGCATAAAGAATATTTGAACCACAAGAAAAACATTTTGTATACTTTTAGAGAAAACTTTTTTGGTTAACTATATGTGAACACGTCAGTAGAGAAGTTCAACCAAGTTTTCTTTGCAATATTGACGAAAACAGAACACTGAGTACGCCAAACGTCCCTGCAATAAAAAAAAGTAGAAATAGTGACTGATGTATGATGGAGGATAAATTGTCACTTGTTCAATATGCAAAGTACGCATTTACCGGTTTTACGAAAGAATTGCGCAATTGATACGAGTAAGTATATTTTCCAGTTCTGTTTATGACCATGGTGCTAAAAGTAGATCCATACCTACGGCTGATCCTTTTTGTATTTGCATGCTATATAATGGTTGTAAGGTATCATGTTCAAAACTATAAATAAAGCTGACAGTTTGATCATGCTATACAAAGTGAATTTACCTCTGAAACAAAAGGGTTAGCTATCTTTAACAAATACTGAGTTACATGAGGTAAAAATTCTCTATTTTGCCTTTACTCTTTAGATTACACAATGTGCAAGAACTGTAGATAGGTTTTACTTCTGCCCCAAAGTTGTTGTTAAATGAAGTGTGCAAAATTTAAAACAGTCCCACAGGACTCGACGTTAATATTTTAATGTTCGAGTTAGAATTCTGTCTCATTAAATCCGGGCACCCAAAAAATTGTATTCACAGTTTTGTTTTGTGTTTTGTAATTGTTTACCAATAGTTTGACGTTCCTTTTAACAAAATTAATTGTATATGGAATTCTCTGCAAAACGGTTTGGACTGAAGCCATCACTTCGAAACTTGTCTCTACTTCAGCTTGAGGAAATATCATATGAACTATACACAATTTATAAAAACGGCACGATAAAAGTTGTTTAAATTTTGCATACAAGTCTGTCACTGGATACAGTAGATTGCTATAAATATTTTGTACATTTGAAATATTTACCATTAGGTGGGTCATACCTTAAATCCGTCGACGTGTTTCATATTTGAGTCGTCTCACTTAGACAGAAGTAAACTCAAATTCTCTTTTGATTATAAAAACGGTTGTCCAAAAGACTTATTTTTCATGTCTAAATCTCACTGCGAAGATAAATTATCTGCTAAGTATCTTTGCATCTATTTCATGATATACATTCACTTTGATTGAATGACACCGAAATGCTCATTACATAAATGTTAATTTTGTTTCAGTCATATGGAGTCATTGCAGTTCTAAAAAGGTATTTCTTGAAGGTATTGTTGTTGCTTATGAAAGATTTTACTAATATGGTAAATGTGAGTGTATTATACTCCCTGTAAAATTGTATATCCCTTGATGTATGTATATTAAAAAAAAACAACACAAAAACAACCTTTTTACTTGGGTTAGAAAGTCTTGAAGAGCAATCTTTGTTATCTGAAAACATGACCGGTCCTTTTTATTACATCAATTTTATTATATCTTTCGGAAAGCAGATGACACCCATAAATCATTTTGACTGGATTCGACAAGTATTTCAGATAAAAGCTAGATTAATTGTTCGCTGTATTCCGTATTGCCCTGATCTGTCTTGACAAGAATCAAGCAAAACTGTCTAGCAATTTTATAAAGCTTAATAGAAACTAACACTCATGTAGTATTATTAAGGACATACTGTCAGCTCCTTTTTATGATGATGTTTTTTTTTCTGAGGTTATTTCGCGAAAGAAGCTAGACGTTTGTGTGGTCATTTAAATTTCTGATATATTATGTGCTTTAGCAATAACATTGAGCATCTCTTGATAACACACTAATAGACACAGATAAACATCATTAACAGATTGTAGGCAGGGATCTGAATAATAATCTGGATGGAAAGTAATTGTACAGGCGGTAACAAGACCAAAAAGAACAGTTATTCTTGAACCAGATATTTCGGTCTACACATTTAACTGTGAAAGATTCTTGCATACCAAAATTTATTAATAAAGACTGAAAAATCAAAACGAATGGCTGTTTTCTTTAAAGCACTTTTTAATGTACATTGTGCATTTACGCATCCATTTAAGAAATGAAATGTATTTTTTCGGTGTTCATGCGCAATAAACGACAGAATAGGATCAGCAAATCCATGAATCGCTTAATTTAAGTCCAAACTTGATGGAACAATGATAACTCTTGGGAGACACGTATCTCAAATTGAATCGTCTAATGCAGCTACTGTTGGAGAAAGGGTTCTAACTTTGAAAATCACCCCTGAATCTGCATGCATGTTGTCAAAGTCATTGGGCAGATGACTCCTTACCATAACTATGACTTATTTGAGCGATGCAACTCGGGCGAACGTTCTAAGGCCGTTGTGGTCCTCTTCCTTGTACATTTAGCGTGTTTACTTTCAGCAGATCTCCATCATTCATATATTATATGTCGTTAACGAAAGCCTCATTTGCACTATATTCAAGACTTAGTCTAAATATGTGATTCTAACAGTTTAAACAAGCAGCTTCTAGTTCATCTGTGAAATTTGGTTCAATAATGTTTTGTAGTCTTTAAACAAACTATTCAAAACAATAATTACTAATTTCCATCGCAGTAAAGAATAAATAAGATTCAAAGAGAATCAGGTGACCTGGTGTACCTATGACGTGTTCAAGTAATGCGCACCACTCGGATCAAAGAAACTGCGAAACGGAATATTTTACGTAATTACTTACGACCCTACTTTTGCAAGGGACCATGGTTTAACGATAGCACCACCGTTTTATCATTAGCTCATATAAGTGATAAAATCTTCAGGAATTAGAACATAAGCAATCAAATCAAAAGCAGACTCGATCATAATAGAGTCAGTGTTTGAGATATAATTAAATAAGCATCAGCTCTCATGCTTGCAGCTGGCTTAAGTGAAGTTCTGTTGTAACCTCATTTCAATAAATGTAAAAATAGTTGATGGCCATAATTATTAATAAAAAGAGGCAAAAATCGGTGCTTGAAGGCCATGTATGATATTAATTAAAATCTTTATGAAGATCTCTGTAAGTCTAAGGGGAAATTTGACCTTCAAAGCACGTTAAAACGGGGATATCTTGTGAATATTACAACTACATGTATAAATTCAGAAATGAATATAAACAAGAATAAAATGTTTATGACATTTTAATGAATTTATCATTGGAATACAATTAACACTTTTCGACATGATACAACCGTCAATTAAACAGTTATTTCTCACTTGAATGCCTTTTCAATCATTTCTCCCGCACATTTTCAAAATTTTCAGAAGTTCATTTATAACTACATAACAAGTTGCTCACTAGGGATTGCTGTTGTTATGCCTTCCAAAATTTGTAATCTAATATAGCTCTTCACCCAATCTTAACATTAATTTCATAGAATACAAATAGTTTTTATATTTGATAGACTAGATTTTGCTGTGAAACGCCAAATCCATTAAGCCACAGGAACAGCAATATAATGCTTATAATGTAAAGTTTGTCGTCCAACAACTATGTACAGTACTCTTAAGAACGAAAGACAACTTCAAATATTTGACGTTAATCTTTTTCGTTTTCATCCTTTCTCTTTCGGTGAAATTATGACTGTTGTATATTCATTTTTATTTGCATCATTTAATACCTTGGTTGCCAAAGTAAAAAAAAAACTGAACATTAGAATATATAGAAAAGAATGACTATGAGGCGCATTTGGAAAGTTTTGAGACAAGTGCTATATCTTTCTCGTTTGTTTTGTGTACAACTTTTTTATCTTATCTCTTCAAAGCAATCTCCCTGAGCCCAAACATACTTTCTTAATCAATCTCTTAAGTCTTCTTTGCAGACTTCTGGAGCTGTTTGATATTATGATGCAACCCCGACCCCCCCCCCCCCCCCCCCCTTTCCCACAGCTTATAATTTTCAGTCAAGGGGGTAAGAAGAAGTCATTAGGATGGATTCAAATCAGGTGTAAAACGTTTACATGTATGTGGAAGCTAAAAAATTTCTTTCTTGAAAAAATGGACTACTTAACAGCGTTGTTATGTAGCACGAAGGTAGTTCATGGGATTCAAAAAATACAGACAAATCTCATCGTCTGATAAGAGCTCCAAAATACATTTGTTGCAGCAACCTTTGTATTCTGTTTTCAGAAAAATGAGGACAGTTTCTAGCCTGATGTTTTTCTGCGCATTTGTGAAGTGATGGTATTAATCTTGTATAAATTTACATAGTTTAAGATGCTTTGTCAAAATCTCATGTATAGCTACGGCTGGATGTACAACAACACGAGCTTAAGCTTACAATGTGTATAGAGAATCCTCTGTGATGCATTTTAACAAATGGGATGTCAGCTGACTACAGCGACCATCGTGGGCGGTAAAATTAAACTTGAACTATTAAACTTTTTAAACCATCAGTAAACTGTGCTTCAAACCCGACTTTATTTCCGAGCAAAACATGACTAGTGTATGACTCAACACCTAATTTCAAATTCTGTAGATAAAATGTAAGTGCTTTAAGTAATGTTTAATATGTATATGTATGGACATGGGATGCCTAAATACTTTCCAGTTGTCCCTCGTAAATTGAACTAATAGCTTCTGATTATGTCGTCAAATGATTATTTTCAACTATTATATCTTAACTTCTAGGCGTTATAGGTAATTCTTTTGATAAAGACACGATGATCTTTTAAGTTAATAACTTAATGCAAATGATGTTTTGAAAACTTTTTAACTTACACTGTAAACTGTAAATGGCTTTCCATTTGTGTTTGCTTATATTTCTAATGCATTAGAAGTTAGAAATGACAAATGTCATTTGAGCTCCAAATTCTTCGAATTTGTCTTTAAGGCAAATTGTACGTGATCCGTCAATGTGTGTATCATTTGGATGGCATATTTTTGCCTGCAATGTTTGGTTTGCACATTTCATTCTAAGATGGTTCTATGGTATCAAAGAGTTAATAAGTTCGCAGATTTGTTGAGAGCGCTGACTTTAAACAACAGATTCCCTACTAGTTCCTTGTTTACTCAGTCTTTCAGCATCCAAATATTCCCATTCTGCTCTGTTTAATAACACGCCATTCAACATAGGCTTGAACGATTTGTCGAACTTTACCCAACTCTGAAATAAAAGAAAGAATTCAAGTCACACAATAGAAACAATCTAACCTTGTATAAGGCATTAAATCAAATTGAACAGGTTCTGCTGATTGATTTCTATCTAAATGAAAGAGTTACACAGGCACGCACATTGCAAAACACTTTTTCATTTTCATTTTTCATTTGTTTGAGATCGCATCACAAATATTCAAATGCATAACAATACATCTGGTAAGAGCAGGTTATACCTTGCTTTAGACTTACTAACTTAAAGTGCATGTATTATATTACATTTGTCAACTTTGAAGCGAAATATTATTAATGAATATTTAAGAAGAAAACATTTCTTGTCAATGTTGTGTATATACATATTAATTAGAAGTATTCATATTTCTGTGTTTCCATTGTTTATAGCAACTTATAAAACTGGTAAGGTGCGGTTTAGATTCATTTCACCACCATCTGCGAATGAGAAATTATTTTGCTGTCATTACCTATATTTGGTATTTGCCAATAATCTGCAGTTTTTGTTATTGAATGATGTTTGTTCATCACTTAAATATTTAAATGTTACATCATCTACGAATAAACACTTTTATTCCTTTTCTGTTTGTATAGTCCTTTAAAGTTCCATACGGCTTTTAGTTTTATTTTAAAAATAGATAATGCTGCTGTCCAAATAGAGACTACACATAATTGAATAGATAGAAAAACGCTATTCTCAATATTACACATGAAATTATGAAGTCAAGATCATAAAGGGATAAAATCAAAACAGTGCATTTTATAGTACTTTCTATTATGTTAATCATATATTCAAACCTATGACAATCATCAAACACTGGATTCAACCAGAAAATAATATATCTTATGTTCATAACAAAGATTGTGGCAGTCACATTTTAATCAAAGGCATTATGACCCTTTAATAATGGCATTTGTTTATTAGTATGACGCGTAACAAAACAATGCAAACGTACACTGGCGCACATACAAAGGATCTTAACATACTGAAGAAAATATATTTGCATTTAAATTTAAAAGTATAATGTAATAGTACTAACCTCGTATAAAGGTCTGCATATACCATCAATCCACCCAAGCTGGAGTGCCGGAAGTTGGTCTTGTTTTTCTCTGTCCATATGAGCCTGATAAATATATTAAACCGAATTAATTATTTGTTGTTAGTTCATTATGGAATCATTTCTGCGGAAATACGAGAGACACTTCATTTTTTGTTGTTTGGAAATCTCTTTGTTTTTTTCCAAATTTAAGACATATTAATATTAATATTTGATTTATAGACTAGTATGATATATGATTAAGAGGAAGAATTCGAAATTAATCATCTAGACTTGATGCGGTCACTGGTACCAGATCAAGAAGAAAACTTCAATTATACTTTAAACCATACCCCTTGGTATCTTCAGAGAACCATGGAACCCAATAGGAAAATATACTATCCAATTTCAATCGCGTATTTCTCATCTAAAATGCAGTTCTGCGAATGATGACTATGCATATTGAACAAATCATCTATCTTCGCCTACATGTGCACACGATTTGTCGTCTAGACAGGAAATATACTAGGGAATTTTATGCAAGTTTTTCTATAACGTTGAAAAAAAACCATTAAACACGGTCGCACAGTGTCTCTGCGATAAAAGCCAATGGGAAAATGTGACCGGTGTACGATGGAGATAAATTATCCGTTGTTAAATGCATTTGCCGACTTGCGCGTTTTAGGTGAGAAATGAACGACTAAAATTGGCTAGTGTATTTTCCACTTGCCATGATTCTCATAGCATCCCTAGGGATAGTGTATAACACGTGCAATAACATCTTCTTTCTGGTCTGGCGCCGACGGATAAAGCAAGAAACAAATCATCGACAAACAGAGTGATTTACCCATACGGAAATTCCATTATATCAAATAATTCGTCACAAACTCGCCTTTCATACAGTAAGCTAGTCAGCTGCCTTGAGAAAGATTCGTAGTCCCGCCAATCTGCTGCAATATTGCCCTGAAGGACACATGCAGTCCTCTTTCCTCAAAGTCGCTATGTGACCTTTATTGTGCGGGTGTGACTAACCACAAGCAACAAAAAACATAAGACTGCATCTATGCACTACCAGACATGATCTGAAAGTGAGGTATCCAGAATCTGACTTACCTGCGGCTGAATTTTTAATTCCGATTTTTCTTTATCTCCTTGATCAAAGAACTCTGTCATTACAAGATCAGCTACCTAGAAATAAACCAAATTACAAAAACATTCTCAAGCAATTTAACAAGGAACAAATCACCAGACTATAGTAAAGAATACTAATTTCTTGCCTACCTAGCGGGGAAAGTAAACAGTTGTCCGTGCACGTGCCAGGAATAGATATTCCTGTATTTCCCTAGGGAAAAACCTTGTCTAAAATAGCGTGCATTTAGGTGATGCAACATAGTACTGGCACTGTTATGACGTCATAAACTATATAAATAATGCCAGGAAATACCCAGATCTATTTGTCAGCGCGATCTATTTTGAAAATGATAGGCAAGGAAAATGATCTAACATGTCTGCCTGTGTAAGACAGCTGTTTTCCCAACCCTCGGGACAGCTTGGATAAAATACCTTGCTAACGCTCGTTTTTGTTCACACTGTCCCTTGGGTAGGGAAGGTAGGCATGTAAGATCCTTATACCTTGATTTACATTTTTACATTCACGGGCGATGAACGGATACCAGTTTTACAGTGTTCAAATGTTTCCATGTAGCCCGACGTCTAATGGATTTCATGTGTCCACGTTCTAATCTTTTATAAACAGGTATTTGTCTTTCTAGAAAGGCGACAAGGTTTATTAAAGCCTCATTTTTAATCAAGTATTTTTCTTGATGTGTCCCACAGACCCTATTACAAGTTCTTAATATCTATTATTTGTTTTTTTCTCGATAGGTGACATGGCTATGTAAATTTCTCATACCTTTTTCTACAGTCTCACAATTTAGTAATGGAAAGCTACGCACCTTTCTCGATACGTCCCATGGTTTAGTAATTGCCCCTATATCACATGTTGTCATCAGAATACTCCTGAAGATCTCCCTTAGTGCCTTATCATCCCAGTCTATTCTTCCTTCCTCAACCATTGCAAACCATTTCTCCCGTACTCTGGTAATATAATTAGTAAATGGCTAAATTAAATGGTGTATAAAGAAAAAATTAACAAGAATTTTGCAAGGAAGTATATGACATTTCTTGCACAAAATTGATTATATTTGTAAATCGGATTCATTACGAAGCAACCATAGCTATATAATTGGTTGAGTATTTCAGCACAACCAAAACAGTTTTTCCATATTCCTTCTATCCTCTTCAACAATACAGTAAAAACGTTTGTTTGGCTTGGACAATTTATACAGTTGAAAAATCTCGAGTACCTTGTACGGGGGTTAATATTTTGAAGTAAAATAACTGTTTGAGTAAGAGAAACTGTACTTACTGTATATGCAATGAGAGATCTGTTGCTAGTATTGCATGTTTCAGTACGTTGATCACACTTGAATACTCTTCAGATGAAAGATTGCTGAAAATGTTTGTACTCTGTAAAATATTACCATAAATATAATTTATGTGATTCAGGGCACAATAGTTATGCATGTAGTTAAAACAGTATCGTACATTTAAGAATAATTTATTTTATTTTATTTTGTTGGGTTTATTGTCGCACCGACACAATTTTAGGTCATATGGCGACTTTTCAGCTTTAATGGTGGAGGAAGACCCCAGGTGCCCCTCCGTGCACAATTTCATCACGAGCGGGCACCTGGGTAGAACCACCGACCTTCCGTAAGCCAGCTGGATGGCTTCCTCACGCATTTAAGAATAAAGAAAACTAATAACTGCTATAATATTAAAAAGATAATGTGATCTAATATATCGTGATTAAATTATGATAACACGGAAGTCATATTCTTTATATTTCATATACAATGTAATGATTAAGCATATTTTTTTTATCAATTTATTATTAAATATTACAATAAATACAGGAACTACAGATCATTCATTCCACGCCACTACTTACGATGTCATTTTATATGTCTATCTTCGCATGGTTGTTTGTAACTCAATACACTATTATCTAAAAATAACTTGTACCATATTGTCTTCGATAAATGATACAGTAAAACGCTATGAAACATCAAGTGCCACGAAATTTCAAACCCGTGAATGAATGGTGTTAATATTATTTGGACATGTTTGTAGTTCTGCAGTTCAACCTTAGGCAAACACCAAAAACTTGTTTCTGATACAGAGATTAATGAAAATCTGTACAATAGAACAGAAACGTTGAAGGACTTCATTTATGTGTTTGTTCGGGTTTAGTGTCTTTTCAGACAAATCAACGTTGGTGTCTACTTGCAGCAGTGAGCACGATATCTAGCTTTATAGAGCTTGCCTCATGCCGTAGACAGATGAAGTGATACCTCGTCCAATTACATTACACTGACGCCGGGCTGGCCAACCCTAAAACTATTATCTTAGTGCTGGGCGTCAGGCAAGGAAGCCATTAGAGTAAGTACCATTTTATGTCTTTAGTACAACGCGGCCAGGCAACAAACGTATGATCTCCCACATTCAAAGCGGGCGCTGTACCACTAGGCTACCAAATTGTCTAACAGTTAAAAACCTGTTTTAGACAGGCAGTCATACATGATCCTAAAAGGAACCTTCTTTAAACACGTTCAATCTCATTTCCGAAACAGGTCATAGACAAAGACGCATATCTTTGTTCTTCCGATATATAAAATATATTACGTTAAATGATAACCATTCCGTACACATTCATAAGGTAAATCAATATTTTCTGTGGATTTGAACTTATATACATGTATACATATAATACATATTTATTACCTCTGTGTTAATAATCATGATGGCATGATTAAAGTGATGATGTTCTAGAGTTGCCTTTGTGCCATAAAGCTGAGCTAATGCTGAACTTGACCTGAAACCAACACGTGGCAATGACATGAAATATCATAATAGTTTGACTTCTATCCATAAGGGACTGTGATTAAACTTGCACTTTTACATATTTAGTAGATATTACAAAAAAAATCAAATACAGCGTGATTCTGTGTTGCACCTAGATCTAAGCAGTATTTTTTTTAATGAATCATTCAAAATATAGCTGAAAGTCATCTTTTGCGTTAGTAACGCAGTAGAAATATGACCTTATACATTTAAATGTACCATAGTAATATCATAACTAGAGATAAGCAAACACGAGTCTGTTCATGAGAGGCAATGGAAAGTGTAAAATCGCCCAGGCCCTTTTGTAGCGGCTTCAGTGGAATGTTATAATAGGAAAACTGAATGTACTCCACGATCCCAAAGGACAGGAAAATATAGCAACAAGCATCAGCAAGAAAATTTTGGCGTGAGGATCACGTAAACTTCCCTTTTGCTTTGTCACTTTACTTACTTTTCTTGAAAAGCGTTGTTAGTACCTCTGTGGTCAAGGTCATGACATAAGCAGCCGACAATTAGCGCAAGACACTCGAGCTTGTTCAGCAGACGGCGTAGATTGCACTTCTAATGAAAACAATCATTATATTATAGTCATTAATTTGTAAATATAAAAAGGGCATGAATGATAGTAACTACTTTGACTCTGGTCTTGCTTGCTTTATGAGCATCCTTTTATTATTCTTCAAAGATACGTTGAAACATAACACTGGTAATATAGTAAAAAAAGAATTAGCGACAAAAATACACGTTGGTCTGACACAAGTCTGGTTCACGTAGGTGATATTGGTAAAACAAGAAAATATGCGATTCCAGAATATGAGGATTTTGTGTATTTCAAAAACAAATCAAATTCAAGTACGACTGGCTGCTATCCATGGATACTCTGGTAACAGAAACCAATGATAATTGATCAGATTACCAAAAAAAATTGTTTAATTTCAAGTCTCACTGAGTTTCAAATTTGAACTAATCATTTCAAATTATAATAAAATTTTTATGATGATTTCAGTCAAGCATTGGTAATTTCCTTGCAGAATGCAGAACAGTCTTTGTCTCAGACTGGATAATACAAGTAAATCAAAACCACTTTACTATACAAAGTAAGTCTTTAGAAATGCTTAATAAGAATCATTACACACCCAAAAGTATACGTGAAGTTTAACTTGATTGCTTTGGAGATACCTTTTCTTGTTATAACAAAAAAAATGTCTGCAATAACTTTTGTAAAACGTAATTTTAATGACATTGAACACCTTTATTGATTGGGAAATAGATTTTAAGATTTTAGAGTGCGTGCTTTGTTGGCAATAAAACACGTTTTTTTTTCGTTCAGATGCGTCGTAAATAATTATTCACGCCGAAATAGATTTTAATTATGCGTGCTTTGTTGGCAAATAAAACATATTTTGTCGTTCAGTTGCATCGTAATTAATCACTCAGGCTTTCGTGATTAGAATGATGCGCATCTGAACTCGTGTTTTATTTGCCAACAAAGCATGCAAAACTAAAATCTATTTCTTTTCCAACACGTACGAATTAAACCAGGAAGGGTTACTAATCTGGAATCCTTATTAGGCGGAATAGTCAAAAGTAGGTCATTTTGCGAAACGTGTTCTAATCGACAAGCCAATACACGTTCAAATTCTTTGTTTATAATCAAAAGAAAATCTTGAAAGTGTTAGAATTAAATTTATAACATTTAACTATACGAATGCGCGCATCCGCGCAGTCTGGTCAGGATCCATGCTGTTCGCTAACAGTTTCTCTAACTGAAATAGGCTTTGAAAGCGAACAGCATGGATCCTGACTAGACTGCGGGGATGCGCAGGCTGGTCTGGATCCATGCTGGTCGCAAACTCACTATGTTGGTTTTCCCATGGCACGGCTCAAATATTTCCTACCTTTTTAGCTATTTTCATAAAAATTTCCATTCTAATGATTAAAACTATTTTATACTTACCAGCATAGTGGCAAACATTAGCTGACAGACGTTGAAGGCATGTCTCCAGTTATGGTAGGCCACATTTCTATAATTTTTCTTCACCGTCAAAAGAAATTTGCATAATGTCTGAAAAGCAGCATTTACATTTATGATGATAATAATTAGTTTACATGCTTATATAACACTTAAAAATAAACAAAAATCAGTATTACCAAAATCAATTTTTGCCCAATAAAACCAAGGGATAAAATAGCTCGAATATCCGGAGAACATATGAAAATGTCTAGCTGAGGATACTGAATAAGAAAATTTTCATAAAGAGTTTAGCGATTCAAGCTGTAGAATGTTTTTCAAGTTGAATTTTTAAGATAAAATAAATACTCAGTCCATGAACATACACCGATTTCTATTCTACATGACTTTGTAAGTCCGAGGTCCTTAAACATTCGAATTCCAGCCATAACCATGTCGTCATTGTTAAGGGAAAAGTCATTAAACGTCAGCTCATTCAAACGCCATTCCGGAGCCGGTGGAATATGCTGACCCTGAAAAAAGAATATTCAAACCATTGTCTTTTAGAAAGCCACGAAAGGTGGCAACATTCCTTGGTATCAAATAAAAGGGAGAAGAAGTCCAATACGATGTCAGACATTATTTCAACCGAATTTAATGTTACAAAAGAGGTCATGAAAATGAGCCGCGCCATGAGAAAACCAACATAGTGGCTTTGTGGCCAGCATGGATCCAGACTAGCCTGCGCATTCGCGCAGTATGGTCAGGATCCATGCTGTTCGCTAACGGTTTCTTTAATTGCAATAGGCTTTGAAAGCGAACAGCATGGATCCTGTCCAGACTGCGCTGGTCGCAAAGCCACTATGTTGATTTTCTCATGGCGTGGCTCAATTATGTAGTAAATATCGCTCTGTAATTAGCAAATTCTGTTCTACTCACTGTTTTCAAGAAAAATCATACACATTGGTGACCGTTTTACTTATAGCTTAATTTTCAATGGTCAAGAAAATTATGATCTCACTTAGTACCTTTCAAATGCTTTTTCAATTCTTAGAAATCAGTTCCTTGATAAACTGTGTACATATTTTCTATAAATAAATTAACTGGCATAATCTACATGGAGAATATACAATGTTTGTATTTCAATATTTTCTATTGGCACAGTTGGTGTCATTTGTATCACGGAAACCTCAATGTTTAAAATGATAAGGAAATAGAATAAACACAGCCCGTCTCCCAATAAATTAACTTATACCTTGATCTTTTCCACTTCTTCGCATTCGACACCAGCATGGTATGACAAAACCTTAAATAGAATACAAAACTTCTGCTTTTAAATCTAATTACAAGTTACTGTTTAATCAAATATTATATTCAACGTATTAGCATCTTACTTTGTCATGCGTTTATTGGTTTATTTCCTTGGTACCCTTTTACTTAATTTAATCTTATTGTATTTTCTTTCGAACAGTGTTTTTGAAATACAAAAAAAAATCAAAGTTGCAGAATTACCAATAACATTGTCCAAAATACTAAACAGCGACTACACTGATTTCGTACTTGGTTCATTTGTTTATTGTTTTGTTTGTTTGTTTTTTATTGGCTTTTTGGCGTGTTGTTAGCGTTGTCCCTGTCTTGATGTGCACAGATTTTGTTGCGATAGTTTTCGATATTCGATTTTGGCATTTTGTTTAGTTCTTGTTCTCAAGTTAGTTTTATCCTTTCAGCGTTTCTTTCTCAATTTGAAAGGTATGCGTGTATTTTTGTTGTTGTTTGGTTTGGGTTTAGATTTTTGTTCAGTTTTGTTTCTTCTCTGCATTTGTCCATTTCTGTTTTTTTTTTCCGATTGTTCTCTATCTGCATTTTGGATCTTAACCTTGTTTAGTGTAGTTCTTACTCTCGGTTTGCATTGTAGGGTTGTGTTTGTGCCTGTTACTCCCCATTTGCATTTTGGGAATGTGTTTTTATTTTTATTCTTAATATGCATTGTGTAATTTGCCTTCTATTGTTTTCTCCTCGATATGCATTTTTGGAGATTTTTTGTTTTGCTTTTGATCTTCCATTGTTGGGCCTTGTTCCTAGATTTGCAGTGAAGATATTTCAAATAGGTCTTGTTCTAGGTTTGTGTTAGTGTTTTTCTCCTACTGCATTTTGCTGATTTGTTTTTGATGTATTTTCTTTCGGTCTGAAGGCTTTCATGAAATTTGCTTTTCTATTATGTAGTACTTCATCCTATTCTTTTGATGTGGCACTTAAATGAGTAATGTTTACTCACTAAACTACGACACATGCCTTAATTAAATGATTTATAGGAAATTCTCCGTTCATTCGTGTAAAAATTTATAATTGAAATTGAGATTGTTCTCATCATAATTAACTTTAGTAGTAGGGGCGTTTTAGAAATCATATGAACCTTGCCGCTCGGCTTCGTATTGCTCATTACTAAGAGAAAACGACGATAGAAAAAGCATTACCTCGAGAGCCACAGTTTGTTTCGCAGCAGATATTGCAACTTCTTCGTATAGTTGAGCATTGTTGATCCCCAAGCCACAAAATATTGTGAACGCCTGAAAATAGAAACACTTCAAAACCTCGAATAAACTGTACAGATACATAGTTTCTAATTCTATGTTAGCAGTATCCAATCTTTATTTTCAAAAGGGTCAATCACACTGCCAGGTGCACCTGTTCTATTAATCACTTTATTACATACCCATTTACTACGATTGTAGGCGCTGTTCAAACTTCTAATCTGCCTTCAGAGTACCCTTCATATTTCAAATTTAATAAAGCTGACTGGAAGCAAGTTGAAACGTTATGTAAAAATGATTTGACGATAATGTTCTACTCACTACTCACTGCGATAATGTAAAGTACACGCACACACGCATGCACACACACACACGCACACTTATAAACGTTCAAGGTTAATGAATGACACAAACATACAAATTATACACATGCTACCTTTTGCATGTAGTTTTGTTAAGGTCGTTTATTCGTGCATTTAATTTGAATTCAAAAAATAAATAATAATTAAGATACAGGTTGTTTATCTCTTTTACGACGATGTTTAAAATACAGGCCGCTCAGAACATATGCGCAAATGTTATAAACGCAATTTATAGTCAATATTCTCTATATCTCTTTCAGACTATATTTTACAGGCGCAAAAAAATGGTAGGAGAAAAGAAAAAATAGGTAAGATATGTCTTCAAAGTAACAACATATATAAATCAGCCTTCAGATTGGTAAAGAAATACTCTCAAACCTCAAATAATTGTTCATCATGATCATCAAATGGCAATCCATCTATTCGATTTATGATTTCTGCAACGCCTGAAAGTAGTATATAGAATAATAGATTAAAGAAATAGAACGAAACATGAAAGCATTGCATAAAGACAGTCATGATTATATTGTAATACAACATATTTATGTGATTTTATATCTAAATAAGATGCATGCGTACTTTTCATGATTTTGCTAACACCGATCTGCGAATAAGATATTTCGCCTTAAACTTTGAAAATTAAAAAAGTTTTAAAAACTACGAAATCAAACAATAATAATTTGATTTTTTGACTGTTGATTATACTATATGTTTTATATTTTCATGAGTTCATATGATGTCAAATATCGTTTTCTATAGCAGATTATGGCTGATGTTTTCTCGATTGAGTCAATTCTAGCATATCTTGTTTTTCAGTCACTGTTGTTTACCGAAACCGTTGAAGCAAAAGTCATCAGTACAATAGTCTCCTGCTCACTTTACTTTTATATATGCATGTGACGATAGATAACCTTGTCTTTGCATATTCTTTGTGTAATATTGTAGAAAACCATTGGCCACGTTTTACCGACTTGGGTCTTCTTGCACGAATTTTCTTCAGACATATGCTATAAATACCGGGAACTAGTATTACATAACATACAAATTTAAAATACAAAGTGGGAGGGGATTAGATATGATGTCTGTTTTTTCGGCGACGCCGACTAAATTCGTTTTCGTTACCTATGCCACGTGACTTCAGTTTGCAAATCAAACTACTTGATAACGCATTATAGATAATTTATCAAAATGGAAGATTTATGTAACACTCTTCCTGATTGGACGAGAGTTTCAATTTCTTTCACTCTGTTGATTGTGCTACGCTGAGTGAAATGTTGACAGAGCGTTTATCCTAAACGACGCTGTTCACAGTTTTAAAGCTAACTTTGGCTCAGTATATTTAGCAAGAATATTGATATATCTCAAAATGATAAGTAAGTTTAATAAGTATGATAAAAACCTGTTCAAATACCAACATATATCAAATTAAAGAAAGAGCTGAATACGGTCTGCGTATCACATGAATAAGGGTGTGATAACAGTCTTTTATGTAGAGAAGTGCTTTTTAAAAGATTTTCCTTGTTAAAATTGTCGTCTGTATATGAAAAGGTTTCTTGCTTTTGTGACTTATTCAGACTGCATATTAAAATGAGTACTTGTTTGCTTTGATATATTTGTTATAAATTATTTAACTGATTTATTATATATGAATATTTTTCTTTAGTATTGTATGCAAATATTGAACTCAGTTGAAATCTGTTTTATTATATATATGCTATATAATGACTGAATCTCATTACACACTGAAATGAAGGTATGCTGCATACAGTTATCTATATGATATGACTACGGTCAAACTTTGCCTATGAAACAGAAATATTGAAATAGTTACAATTACATGTTCTGCTTGACCTTCACTTTTTTTATGACGTTATTGTCCAAAGATTCACGAATAGCGAATATGCATTTGTTAAAGCGGGATCAGTTGGCCTATTTTAGAAATAAATAAAAATAATAAATAAAAAATACTTTTAATTGATTTTTTCTCATGTATTCTAATCAAACTTGATTTGTAGCATCTTTATTAGGCCCGCAGCCAACTTTGTTCAGCTGGGACATTTGAACCCTTTTAGGGGCTGCTAGAGCTAAAACTAGAAATGCCCTTATATACAGCGTCTCATGAACAGCTTGGTGGATCTTTGTCATACTTGGTCTGGAGCATCATTATAAGGTCTTTTTCCAAATTTATTTATATAGGAACTTGGGCCCTATTAGGGACCACAATAGCTAAAAGTAGATATGCCTTTCTTCGCATTAATCACTAAAATGTAATGGATTTTTATCAAACTCGATAACAATATCGTAAGGTCTCCTGCTATTTTGTTATAAATGGGGATAGGGACCAATTTAGCTAAAAATATAAACACGTTTAACGACCTCTTCTCATGAACCGCTTCATGAATCTTCATCAAACTACTGCTGTAATTATTCGTCTAAGGATAAACGAAACAAAATTGCAACCCTACGAAACCTTTGCGAAAAATTAAAAGAGAACCATTTAAATTGTTAAAGTGCGGTGTTTAGTTTTGCAAAATGTTAGATGAAAGATGAATGTTAGATGAAAAATTCATAAACTTCTTTCCTTATTACAATTCGCCGACCATCATTTTTAAAGATATTTCTTGTTTATCACTATTAATAATCTAACGTCAGACGTAAGCTGTCGACAGAAAATCTTGATGCTGACATTTAATGGACAGACACTTTCCAATGGTCAATAATTTGCAATCATAAAACCAAAGCATCCCATCCCAATATGCCTTTAGCAGACGCATAAATCTATCAAAAACAAATAGTTCTATCAACAATTTCTGCCTTGGAGATTATTTTTATTTAATTATGGCGCTGGTCTTCTATTTTATTAACGCCAAACGCCTGCAAACCAGAGTTATCGTTATGTTTGATTGTCTCGTATGAATATATCTCTAATTGCAAATTATTAGAGGGCAACCTATGATTTACTACAAACCAGCGTTATCGTTGTGTTTGATTGTCCCGTATGAGTATTTCTCTAATTGCAAATTATTAGAGGGCAACCTATGATTTACTACATACTAACCAATAATTTGTCCATATCGGTTCCTAATAGGCTTACAGAGGATTGATCTGGTGTGGTATCCGCTTACGGTGTCTGTCTGAATAAACAGAAAAGAAAATTCAAGAATAATTTAGAAAAAAAGACAATGGTATGCATTTTTTTGCAAACTGCGTAATTCATACAATGATCGCACCGTAAAACTGGCACAAAAAAGCATATTAATATGCATCGGCAAAGAATTTCTATGTTGAAGCGCAAAACATAATTGCACTGATTAAAAATTAGCGTAATTGCACGAAAACATTCTTAATCCTTAGGATGTTCTTGTAAACATTTCATATATTTTATTATTTGGAGTTTGTGTTTTTTTTTCTGTTGGGTTTGACGTCGCACCGACAAAATTATATGTCAGATGGCGACTTTAAAGCTTTGATGGTGGAGAAAGACCCTAGATGCCCACGGTGCATTATTTCGTCACAAGCGGGAACCTGGGTAGAACCACCGACTGGATGGCTTCCTCATATAAAGTGAGGCTCGTACCCACGTCGGTGAAGGGCAAGTAAATCGAAGTCAGCGACCTTAACCACTCGGCCACGGTGGCTCCCTATTTGGAGAGTATGATTTCTCAGTCCACACATAACAAAGTAAACATATTCACGAATTGTACTCCAAAACATGATAACCACTCAAATTAAAGAGGGTCATGATGACCCTGGATCGATCACCTGAGTAATATGAGCTACATGTTTCAAATGTCAAACTGATGCTAAAATATTAAGAAAGTAGGTCGATAGGTCACATTAATGGTCACTGAAAGTCAGTTTTAAGATCGGTCTGCAAAACTGTACATGTCATTCAAATTTCAAGGCTGTCCCTTAAAAAACAAGAAAGTAGGTCTGTAGGTCAAGGCCACAGTCAGGTGACCCCTAATCACTTGGTCACTTGGGGTAATCAGGTAATTATAATTAAACAGTCTAGGAGATATGATCAGATAATTTTTGAAGTATTTTTTCTATATAACTCTATCAAGTGACCACCAGGGTAGGGCCTCTTTTTCACCCAAGGGGCATAATTTGAACAATTTTGTTAGAGATCCACTAGATAATGCTACATACCAAATATCAAAGGCCTAGGCCGCCTTGAACTTTCAGACAACAGTTTTTTTCCCCATATAAGTCTATTTTAAACTTTGGACCACTAGGGCAGGGCCTCTTTTCACCCAAGGGGCATAATTTGTATAATTTTGGTAGAGGAATACTAGGCTATGCAACATACCAAATATCAAAGGCCTAGGTCTTGTGGTTTCAGCAAGAAGATTTCACCCCAGGGGCACATTTGAAGAATCTTCATAGAGGACCATTAGATGATGTCACATGCCAAATATCAAGGCTCTATGCCTTGCGGTTTTGGACAAGAAGATTCTTAAAGTGTTTCTTTTTTCGGTTGCCATGGTAACCAGAGTTCTGCATGGAATTCAATTCTTTGAACAATTTTGAAAGGGGGCCACCCAAGAATCATTCCTGTGAAGTTTGGTGTAATTCTGTCCAGTGGTTTACAAGAAGAAGAATTTTGTCGAGCCCGCTTGCGGAAGCGAAGACATATCTTTGAAGCTGTTCATTTAGTATGTGTAATCCATTGGAATAAAGTTCTTTTTACACTACTAAAATATATTTTTACCATGACAGTTTCAACAACGGTCTGTTATCGTACTGCGACGCTCGGCTATCTTTTGCCTTGTCCGTTAGTTTCCAGTTTCGTGGAAACGACGAACAAAGGGTCGTAGACGTGGGAAAGCCTGTACGCCCCCTCATCCCTGTTCATGGTAAAAATATATTTTAGTAGTGTAAAAAGAACTTTATTCCAAGCGAAGACATAGTTGTCCAAATGGCTGTTCGGTGTATGTGCGTGCGTGCGTCCGTCCGTACGTGCGTGCGTCCGTCCGTCCGGGATTTGTTTGTCCGGACCATAACTTTGATTGCATGGAGCAATCTTGTTTATATTTGGCATGAATGTTAACCTCAGTGAGACAGAGTGTCATGCGCAAACCCCAGGTTCCTATCTGAAAGGTCAAGGTCACACTTAGAGGTCAAAGGTCAGCTACAAGAATGACTTTGTCCGGAGCATTTCTTTTTCATGCATGGAGGGATTTTGATGTAACTTGGCACAATTGTTCACCATCATGAGACGGAGTGGCATGCGCAAGAACCTAGAACTACTTCCCTTTGTTGTTACTATAAATAGCTTATATTGTAACTTTTTTATTACTGGTCGTAGGGAAAAATCGAGACCACATTTCCTCTACTGGTAAGGATTTTTGTGTGGACTGAGATTCTATTTTTAAGATTTACTTCCCTTTGTTGTTACTATAAATAACTTATATTGTAACTTTTTGCAATCATTTTTTTATTTGGCATAAATGTTTGCCTCAATGAGACAGAGTGTCATGTGCAACTCCCAGTCCTTTTGACAGCTGGCGGGCTCGACATGTTGCCCGTGGGCATCTATTTTTAGAAAATGTTGACGGACGCACAACGGACATTTAGTGGTCACAAAAGCTCATCATGAGCCTTTGGCTCAGGTGAGCTAACAAAGGAAGAATGTCTTGATTTTCGCTAACAGCTTTTAATGTCTACGACCAAATGACAGAAAACGAATTAATATGATACATGTAACACAATAACAACATTTACATTTAAAACCCAGAGAAAAAAATGCATCATGATAAGCATGTCAAAAATTCTTTTTGGAATTTTTAATTCCAGGAAAACATATCACGATTTTTTTTGAAATTTTAATTCCAGGAGGAAACATATTTCCTTCAACATAATTCGAATTAAGTGCCTATCAAAATAAAATTAAACCTTAAAAATATCAATATGAAACAGTGAAGAAGGTTTCCATGCGAATAACATTGACACTTTAAGAAAGAAATAGGGATCCGAATATCTACAGAAAGAATTCGGAC
This sequence comes from Mercenaria mercenaria, assembly GCF_021730395.1. Classification (NCBI taxonomy): domain Eukaryota; kingdom Metazoa; phylum Mollusca; class Bivalvia; order Venerida; family Veneridae; genus Mercenaria; species Mercenaria mercenaria. The sequence goes on along the minus strand of NC_069370.1, from coordinate 20,113,314 downwards.
TAAAGAACATACAGGTATGGTTAGTCTAGCTGATCAAAATAACTATTATTTTATACAAGTGAACCACATGTTTACAAGCCCGGACTGTTGTAATATAGAGTGATCTTAATTGCGCTACACTGATATCAAGCGTTTTATGCAGAGGGTTAAATTTGCTACCACGCCGCAAATTCCATTATTCTACTGACTGAAACGCCGTAGAGTAGCGGATAATCATAAAATCATAAAGGGGCCATATTTATACTAGAAATACGATATTAAGTAATTATATTCTGGAAATACGATATTAAGTAATGATATTCTTAAAATACGATAATAAGTTATTATATACCGCAAATAAATGTCACAGAAAGATGAAAATGCGCAATAAGGTTAGATCTTGAAAACCATTTAAATGCTTAAGCAGCAAGACTAACGGATCGCTTACATGCTGTCTGCAATGCCATAGGGTGAGAAAAATGTGCAGCCAGACCAGGACTCGAACCCGGGGACCGATGCTTTACCGAGTGAGTTACCCGGCCGCTTACATACTTTCTTCCTGTTTAAAACTCAAGTCCTATACCGTGACATGCAAGGTCTAAGGTCTAGAAAATAATTGATGTTTAATCTATCAAATATAAATAAATAATTCTAAAATCATTATACGGGATTCTTGGGACGTTAGTGTAGCTAACACACTTTCAAAACAAACCGTGAAATGCGTAATAAAATCGAAGTTGCAAATTATTATTATAGGTCCACTACTTTTAAAGGGCCATGAAATGGCAGCAATGTGTGGAGATTCAGAGACTGAGCACTCCAATTACAGGGTGTTCTGAAACGGCTGTTAATGAGTGAATGTAAATTATAAGACAAATTTGTTATCAGGACCTTGCGCTTACAAATTCTATTAAGCTATTGCAAACACCACAAAGTGGTATATAATGGTATGCTGCAGTTTGCCGTGTGTTGCAGTATCATTGTCTAAGAAATTAAATTTCTTGTATATTAAGTCAGAAAGCTGCAAAACAAATGATAAGTTCCATGAAATGCTATATTGAAGTTATGAAGACGTTATCGTACGGATTTTCTCAAATGGTTAATATCAATGTAGATAGAATACAACATTAACCTGTTTTTCTGCGCCATTTCGAAAGTGTAGTTTTTATCCAGATTGCTTCATTATAGAAATGTCCTTTATTTTTATCCAGATTGCTTCATTATAGAAATGTTTTAAATTTTTATCCAAATTGCTTCGTTATAGAAATGTCCTAAATTTGTAAAGAATTACATTGCAAATTAGGGTTACATCATTAGCTTACAAGATTATCTTTGGAAAGAAATACTGATCAATGATACACTCAGTAAGATGACATTTTCTTCCTTGTTAACCCTTACCCTGCTAAATGTGTAAAGTGGACTGGTCCAGCATTCAATTTGGGCAGTACCATTTATTATTGGAAGGGGTGTTAACTGAAAATTTACTGACTGAATAGCAAAACAGTGCAGACCATGATCAGCTTGCGCGGAAGTGCAGGCTGATCTTTGTCTGCACTGGTCGCAAAGGCAAAATCATATGCCACTAGCAGGCTAAAGGTTAATTATTATTGACAACAGCACAGTTGATTAATGAACAGCAGGATGAAACTGAACTAATTAGATTGGGGTTGTTTTGTTAGCAAATCACTCCGCATATCTGACCTGCCAATGATGTTATCATATTTAATACAAGTTGAAAGTTTCAAGTTTCTTATATCTATGTAGAAAATCAGCTTAGCTTGATTAATAAGGCAATAAAAGAATTAAGTTTCCAAGACCCGAGGAGAATAATCGACCTGTATCATACATGCTGTTAGTTACAGAGAGCAACAAGTGTGACATTTCACGTGGGATTTATTATATACCACAAATAAATGTCACAGAAGAAGGAAAATGCGTTATCAGGCTAGAACTTGAATACACTTTAAATGCAAAAGCATCAAGCCTGTCGAATCGGCACGTATCATTCTCTGAGGAGAAAGGTTACATGTATCATAAATGCTGTTAATTACAGGGAGCCACAAGTGTGACATTTCAAGTGGGATTTATATTGTTTGGTTTACCTTTTTGAAGATCTTGTCAGTCAAATCGGCAAATACACTGCTTTTGACCATCTCACAATTATATTTATGTGGGAATATGACAGTGACAAATAATGCATACAATGCCCAAAGTCTTTTACATTGAATCAACGGAATGTATTTTAAAAACTGGCAAGTCTCTATGGGTATCAGAAAGCTGAAGAATGAAGATATGTATAACGGTTAAGATAACTTCACTTAAATTCTTAATCATATCACGCAACGCACGTGCAACCTAGAACATCAAAACAATAGTTCGTATAGCAATCAAACCTGTATATAGTTACCTCATCGCGCAAAATAAAAATTTGGTCTTTTTTGGAGGTTATGATGAAACAGCTAGAGAATAGTTTTGGTTTAAAGTGGTCTATCTTTACACTGGTTTTACTGTAAAATTTTCAGAACTTACCTCTCTGTCGAATCTTGGGTCGGAATGAGCATCGGAAATGTTTATTGTTTCTTCAGTTTTCAACACCAGTTCAGCTATCTTGTTACCTAACTGCAGATCAGCACACGGGTCTTGACTGATGGTAAGAAGAAATGATTGCAATAAAAATGATTTCCCGTGTCCTTATCATACAACCAAATATTTAGGTTTTGTACATTTTACATTTCAAGAGAAATAGCCATGTGGTACTTCGTAATGTGGAAAATACAAATAAAATGATGCATTATATCTTTAACGAAAAAATTAATAAAAAATACAATATTACTTAAACAGCACTGACGCTGTTATGGAATGAAAATGGTTATTAAGACCATTAAGACCTAGAATCGACGACCAAAATCAATTAAGAAAAGAAAACACACACTTGTTAACGGCCTTTTTGCCAACCATCTCCACGCAAAATGCAAACATCGGTGCAAAAAAAGCTAAGAAAGTTGTGCAACTGTGCATTTATGCAATACGTAAAATCCTTTGTAAAAACAATCATGAATAAAAACAAAAACACCATGAACAAATGTTAAAATTTGTTTGCAATTTCATATATATTAAGAGTGATTAATGATCAAAAACGACTTTCACCTATACGAATGGACATTAAACAGAATGGCATGTACACAACAAAATTAGCAACACACATAAACACACCATACATCATAAAAGACAAACATATATACAGAACTTGGTACAAAACATGTTTGCAGATAGAATAGTGCAGAAAAATAACAGGCTGATTTAGAAATATAAAATATAGAACAGGTAAGACCAATTGCTCAATATGCAAGCACGTTTACATATGATATGATTCAATGCCTTTTCCTGCTAACTGCAGTTGATCATAAACAGTTTTCTAAACATTTCATTGACATAGGGCTGATTCATTCATAACATTCAGACAGGTTCGACATAGTGCCGAAACAAACTACACTGACTGGTCGAATTTCGAAGCCTGTATTATGAACCGTGATAGACCATTGGCTTAAATTATGTGAAATGTAATCTGATAATTTTGGTCACTATCTAGCACAACAACAGCCTACCTTGGGTATGTACAACAGGGGGCGCTGTGAGAACGGTTTCGTGGCGATCCTGTTTCCAGTTTAGCTCGGGAAAATTGTTGTCTTCGTCTTGAAACAGAAACATCAGCACTTTTCAATGGCAAATTCACTATGTAACCTCAAAAGCCTGTTTTTAGTTTGCATTGATGTTCATAGAATAAATGCAACAGCTTTTTATTGTAATCTGGACCGCCACCTAACCCCTTCCCTTCGTGGAAGTATTATTATTTATGGAGAAGAACTCTATAAGACTTGTCTTTCGTTCAAATCCTTTCCATCAACGGTTCTTTTAAAGCAGCATGCCTCCAGATCGTTCGACAACAAAAATATTTGTTTAGATATCTTGAAATAAATGCTATATTTCTTAAGAAGGCTTTAATACTTAATTACTGACAAACTTTATGTTACGGAAACACATGAGAATTTGCTGTTTTTACTAAATCGAAAAGCGTTTGTCACGCTTTTACTCCATGTAAACTGTCTCGATTATAAATATCTATATTTTGAAGTCATTATTCACTACTTAAGCTATAGGGCTGTTAGTTACGAGGACGGGAAAATGTCTTTATTGCCGCGGCGGTCAGGGGTTCGTTTCCCGACGCGGTCATCTTATTTTCTTAATTTGGAACTTTTAAGATATTTTAGAAACAAAAATTCATATTCTAATGTTCATAATAAGACTTCAATTTGAAAGAAAGATTATTTTAGCCAAATCTGGAGGCATGCTACTTTAATGTTAGTATATGAATACAATGATGTATATTGTTGGGAATAAATATGTTTAAACAAAGTATTTTTACATTATGACGCTTGTCGTCTTTCATCATTTAATAAGTAACGTTTTTGCAAATATCAGACCTTACCTTTATATTAATAATAAAGAAGCACAATGATAACTAAACCTGTAATATACAAAAATTTATATAAAACGATTCAGAGAGTATATTTTACAGCTTCGAAAATCAGCACCTGAAATATGTTGACAAGAATGAAGTGTTGCAAAATATTAATTAATTTTAGTCTCTCTACATCTCTCATGACATAGGTGAAAAAAACTTCGGAAAAAAATCAATAGATCATTCTCCGATCAAATTCGAACATTTTAATGTACTTGAAGACGTGGCTTTGCATACACTACCAGGTTTTTGGTAGCCAATGATTATTTTGTATGGCCTGGAAAAACGATAATCAGATTATTCCCTACAGCATATCTTCTAGTCCGTTAACTGGCAGTTACCGAACGTATGTATTTTGCATTTGGCTGTAAACTTTACAGTCTTTAGTGACTTCGCATATGAATGTGCGTTTCAATAATACACTTTGTATCATATCAAACTCAATCAGTTCTGATTTATTTTGTTATAGTTCTAGGTCAGTCATAACTACAAGTCATCCATACATTCGCTTAAACGCGAAAAGGAAAAACGAAATAGGGGAAATGAATATTATGCAGCGAAATGCAAGTCACTCCCATATTACCGTATTTTTCAGAAATCGGTCCGCAGAATAAACACCCTACGTTCGTTTTCCAAGCAAACAACTAGCAAACACGAGAACACAAGCACGAAAAGTGTCCTATTTATAAAAACTACATTCCACGATTGTAATAGTGTCTCTTGACCCCTTTTCATGCGAAAACCCGCTAAAATTGGAAAAATAAGAATAAAATGTTTGAAATGCACATGTTAAAACATTTAATTTTATCACATGAACATTTTTATGTTACCTAGTCTCAAACATAATATACCAATTACTGAAGATAGCTTAGCACAGAACAATAATAATACTGTAAAAGAACAACTCAGGACAATTTTATGATTACATTATATTTACTATTAACAAAGTACTATTAATAGCAATTAATATCTTATTTCGTTTTGATTAATGTTTGGCAGAAATTGGTCACAGCTTAACATAAATGTTAATATACACATACATATGATATAAAATATTTGCATAAAATGCAGATGTCGAGGCCCTGGGAAAAGACTCTTTGGCCTAATACAGCTTACTTGAAACAAACAAAAACTCTTATTACACAAAGTTAAGATATACTGGTGGATGCTGGCCTAACCGCCGAACCTGAGATCAGAATTCAACGGAGACCAGGTGTCGGTATATAAAAAAATCATTTAATTTAATCACATGAACATTTTATGTAACCTAGTGTCAAACATAATATACAAAATATTTCGGTTGTACTGAATGTGTGAACCCTCGATGTATCTTTTGCTTTAATTGCAAATTTGCCATTGAAAACCATATACTTTATTCTTTTGTTAAAGTCGCCATGAAAAAATGAATCTGAAAGTTTGGATGTTAAGAATTATGGCAAAAGACAAGCTTAGTTTGTCCAGCATACTCACATTTATATATTACGCCATCAATACATTGAGAATAGCAAGTGTGAGAGAGTACCAAATTCGGTACCAAGTACAAATTGACAAACTCAAAAAAATAACGTACTTTATTACACAAAACCCACATATTTAACTATATTCTACACTTCCACTAGAACTTCCGAATGTTAAAGCCAGTAAATGTATTGGACCCGTAATGACAATTTTCTTATGGTTATATGTTTTTATTAGGCAAATAAGATATAATTTACAGCAAAAGCGTGTTTTAATAATATTTAAACACGTCGGGAGGTTATAGATGTCGGGATTTATAACTTAATGAGGGAGCAGCATACTGCCACGTTACCAAGCCAATACTTCTCACAGAGTACCAGACAGTACGGTAGAAGGTCACTGTTAAAAGTGTTAAAAGTTTTGCATACAGGATGCATACAGAAATATTCACTGATGACTGAAGAGTCTAAAGATACGTTTCTTTATTAAAAAGAGCCGCTTTAGTAGATTGTACAGAAATTACTCATATCACCAGAAATAACAAGCGTAAAACATCAAAAAGTCAAGTCATATTACTGATAAAATAAGAAAATTGGCTCACATCATATGGACAGTTCAAATAAAAACATGAACGATTTAATCGAAATATGGAATATCTGTCATTTCTTCCATATAAAGTTGTTGGCTGAAGAATTGATGCAGCTCTTTGTTGGTGATAGAATCTTCCAATGTATTACGTAGATGCTTGTGTTTTGATCGTTATTTTGTATTTGAACACACGTTTAATTTCGCCCGTTTCTTTGGATTGAATCTGGTTCATCAAAATGGCGGTCTCTCTATAAATCCATATCTGTCCATTTTTGCTACGATTTGTTATTTTAGTAGACTTGGCCGCGGATCCAAAATGGATAATTAAAACTCAAACAGGTAATCGTGATAAACAACATAATTAGCATTTTTTTTTCTACAAATTAATTTACTATGATTTTTCCTTAAAAAGAGATATTTTGAACAAAACCGCTTCAGTTTTTTGTTTTGCGCATTTCGTTAACAGGAGTCAGGCGTCGTTAACACGATATTTTAAGGATTGATTCTTACTCACTGTGGTAGTTCAACGGGGAAAAAAGTTCTCCGTAAAAGCTGGACAGTTGTACATGGGGAATCCGGAATTTGCCAACTGTCGACTTTTCTTAACATTTTTTATTGTGCTCGGTAGCTTTGTACTGTTTGGTTTTTATGAAAAAAAGTCAATTGTCAAAGGTCAATTTTTGAAAATACCTATCGTATGAGAAGTACCCATATTATTATATTATATTAAATGAACTAAAATTATGTATGTGCATTTTTGTGTTTGTATATGAACATGTATTTTGCTGAAATTCATTATACTACAATACAACACTGCATTAAAAGGTTAATAGATGGATGGCTCCCCGACCTCTATTACACCATTTACGGAGGTTATAAATGTGGCTACTTCCAGGCCCTCAAAATAGAAATGAAAATTGTCATTATGGGTCCACTTCCTTAATAAATACCAATAAATTGTCCTTTTCAATTGTCCCACAAAATCCCATATATTGAAGCATATATTTTATTATCATTACGAACTGATGTATTTGCAAATGTGAAACTGTATAAGGATGTGCTGCAGGTAAAGTAAGGATTATTTCAGGCAGAAGCATAAATATTATTGTATATATTATTACGCGTTACATTAACAACAAATTGGATTTGTTTGCAAGTATGAAAAATGTACCCAGAGTATAAGGTTAGAAAACAATGAAGATACAGGTCTGAAAAGTTCAGAATTCACCAGCATTATAAAACAGACTAAGAAATATGTATTACAAAAGTGCAACCACAACGAATAAATATTCACATAAAAAAATTGCATCATCGACTTAGTTAAATATAAAACAGGGATAGATCTGGTCAGAGGTTTTCATGAAAACTTAGGGATAAGTAGAAGACAAATCTGACGTTCTTCAAAAAGTCTGACTTGTGCTTGTGTAAAATCTTTCTGTCTCGGTATTTTATTGAAGTCGTTTTGCATACAAAGAAATATAGATAGAAATAAACGAAATGTGCAGTTTGCTAGCAAAAACACCGAGACCGAGGCAGCTGCCACAGGGTGCCTCGTTGTGCCTCGATACGAGATTATTGTGTATGGAAAAGTAACTTCTGCCTTTTTGTAGGTAAATCTAATGAAATCGTAAAAAATTCGTAAAAAAAATAATTTCATGACATTTTTTATTCTGTACCATTTTTTTCTCTTCCAATTCGCACTTCGGCCGTTCATTATATTTCCGTATTGAATACATCATATTCCGTATTGGACGATGCATAAATTTTGCTTTGAATCTCCATAAAAGCCTTTAACAAATAAAAATATCCTAATATCAACATCAGTGAACGTTTGACGTGATATTTCAAGACAGAACCGCATTTGTCTGGTGCCAAATTTTACCGAGAAAAATAAAGTAAAAGGATTATTTAACACTATTTGTTACAATGCGTTAAATCTGGGCTCGTACCCATAAAAAATCATATTACGAGCCGCTCGGCTCGTCAAGGAGGTTTCTTGGAATAGGCATTTGTCCAAATATATAGCTTTAATTGTACAGGCCAGTTTCTATATATACCTTGCGTAACTGTAACTTAGTGTACAGTTTGAAGTCAATATGTTCAATTAAGCTAAGCTGATATTGAATTAATTTCACAGAAACCTGAAAGCATTGTTATTCAGTATGCTTAAACGAATCCAAAGCTAAAAAAAAAACAAGTGCAAAAAAGCAATTTGTGACTTACGGGTCGTCCGAGTCTGAATTCCACCTAGTAGAGAGCATAGAGCAAAAAATCTATTTGTTTAGGAATACAAAGGACATTCTATGATATGGTGTGTATTTATGTTGGTTGAATTAAGTACTAATATGCTTAGCCAAACACTATATCATACAGTCAAATGCTTTGCCATCCTTTAAAACTATTCATGTGTACATATTTGTCAAAATGTTACAATAAAGTTGGTTCTTCACCTAACATTAAGCTCAGAATATTTAACGTGTATCATTTAAGTATTATGATTAAAGCATTATTGTCTATTCTGTGACCACAACGGTTATGAATGGTTAATAGGTATCATGTTATAGCAACAATATCCGCTCCAGAAGACATATACAAACCCAGACTGTTCAAAGATTAGAGAAGGAAGTGATTTTACAAACACAGGCACATGAATAACCCATGCTGTCAATGCAAACTTGAAAAAAAATGTTACATCATGCACACCGAAATTAAATCCTTGATATACCCACCTTATTGCCGACTGACAGCTGGTTCCGTTTGCCAAAGGATATGCCAAGTCAAACACCTTACTGAAACGCTTCTGGAAAATAAAATAGTCAATCGCCTTACTGAACATGCTGAACAGTATCGAACAGCTTCTAGAAAATAAAATAGGAAAACTGTCTTGCTGAACATCTTCTGAAAACATAAACGCACATCCAAACCCTTACTGAACAACTTCTGGAAAATGAAATAAGCCAAACATCTCATTGGCAGCTTCCAAAAAATAAAATCAATGACACTTTGTCGAACGGTTTTACAGGAAATAAAATCAGTCAAGCATGTAATTTACAGAACGATGTAAAAACGCGAAACGAACAACAAACACATAGATGTATAGGTTTCTGAATCTAAAACTTGTTGAACACATCACTGACAGTAGATATTGAACATTTTAATGCAAAATAAATGAAACCTTCAAGGTATGAATGGAAAGACTTTCACTTCGGGAAATTAAGTAAGGCTATGATTTGATTACTAGTATGAATTACATTAATATTTATTATTTTGCAAATAAAACATACTTTATGTAACATTTTCTTCCAATTTATAAACAGCCAAATGATTACATTTCAACTTTAGTGCATATTAAAACGAAAACATGAAATGTAAAGTGTTGTTTGGCGTATGCAGACTTTTCATGCTTTTATAAACTTGCCTCCTATATACCAACGGAATTTTATTGACAACATGGCTAATAAAATGTACTTTTAAAGAGAGTTCTTATTTTGCACAATATATTAACAACATACTTCCGAATTAGAATCTTTGAGTAACACAGAACAACGTTCACATTTGAGAAGCATCTGGGCTCTCTGCATAATCTTCAATATGACGTCATCAAGTGACGTCTGCTCTTCGAATAAGTCATGGACTACTTCCAAAAGACACTGAAAATATATTAAATACATAAAATGAATATAATAAAAAGCAATTTCGATAAAAACATTACAAAATATGTTGAATAGACGTCTGTGTTTAATACTAGCCATGTGTGTGCATGCTTCTACGTTAATTAAGCATCTCTAATCTGAACTGTAAACAAATATTGGTTCAGTTGTGATAAGCTACATACATGAATAAATTTGTTATAACGAAAGCCAACAATTTTTAATGAATTTATTTCCTTTGCTCCATCCAACTTAACGCCGTTAGTTGAATTCCGTACCTTTTATTTAACGAATTTGATTTATAAAAAGTACGAATTCGTCTGATTTTCCTAGAGCAATATCGTTGAGCAACTGCTTAAACAATTCGAAAGACTGGTTTCAAGTTACCAGTTATAAATTAAGTCACTTGTCGTTCTATATGCCTTTAAATTAAATAAATAGATTAAAGCAATACAAAGTTAAGCAAAAGCCCCAGGACTTCTATTCGAACTACCTTTATACTGCACGAGTGTTTGTTTTATTTTATAATGTAAAAAATCCATTTTTTGTTTGGTTTGTTGATTTTGGAGTCACATTATGTAGTCGCGGACATGAGCGCAGTTTATGTAGCACATTCCGTTGAGTCGTCCTGGCGCGCACACCAACGCACCGTAAAGAAATTTTCAAAGTTATGTTTGTCGTTTTGGCGTATCAAATGCGACTTAACGAAAAATAAAACGCGACATAACGAAACAGTTTATTTCGTGCTGGCGCGCGTGTCGTCAACAAAAATTTCGTGTTGGCGCATCGGCGTGCACGCCACGACGAAATTAAAACGCTACGTTCTTTCGTGTTGGCGCGCGCGCCAGAACGACACAACGAAATATGCTACACCGCAGCCACACGCATGCCAGCGCAACCTAGCGATATGTTCTAAATCAGCCACCATAAGGATCCGATAGGGAAAGAAATAGCAGCGTTCAAAGAATAAAATAGTAAATAGAATATATAAGGTTATTATAATAGTAGCTTGATCTGGGACGCTGTATTCACTCGAGTGGATTTTTGCCAGATCGGATCTGACCTGTCAAAATCCACGTAAACTTATGATGCATCGTTAATAACTTTTCGGTATTTTCTGGTACCCCTGTAGGAGGTAAATGACAAGGTTTGATACTTTTATTATGCAATAAGAAGAACTTTACAAGAAACAAGAATAAGTTTTAGCAATAACTCAAAGCGCTGTGCCATTACTGTAGAATAGTGTTTGACTCTACTTCGTGAATAATCAAATAGAAATAGATATCTAAGTTTTCTGATACGTCATATTACTGTCCGATTTATAATAGCTGAACATCTGTCTCAAATTAACAGTCGAACAAAAACGCAAAACCGATATCTTAGAATAAACTTAACTGAAAAGAAGCAGCATTTATCATGAAGAAAATAAAACACATTTGCGTAATTTATTTTAATGATTTTTTCAAATTCATTTCATTAGGCAGAAAGAATAAACTGACAATGATTATATGACATTTCTGGATACAGCAATAAAACATGTATAGTCTTTTTTGTTGAGTTAAACATCACGCCTACACAATCATAGCTCGTATTGAGACTTTTCAGCTTTTTATGGCATAGGAAGACCGATCACGGACAGACACCTGGGTAGAACCATCAAACGTAAGCTAGCTGGAGCTATCCCCACAAAAAGAATTATACGCCCCAAGCGAGACTCGAGGCGAATGTAGTTTGAAGCTGGCGACCTTACAGGCCCCTCACAATGTACGTGTGAAGTACATGACATAAAACTATGTCAGCATATTTGGCGTGTGACTTTTTCGTAAGTCAGAATCATGAGTATCTTTACAGCTGTAACTCTAATCATGCAGATAATGAAAAGCATCAGAGTGTTTCCTTTAAGGCTTTTTTTGTGGCTTAAACTGGTAACCAGCACAAGGCCTTTAGAAATCAGGTATATGCCTGCAGAAAAAAAGAAGAGAAAACGAACAGACCAACACATTCTGGATAAAACTAAAATCCAATTCGTTTTAATGCATTTACGTAATTAAATGTTCTGGGTGGAAATCATATATGCACAAATTTCGGCTGAAATGACAGTTTTCCGTTTATGTTTTGCAGTTCATTTGGGAAGCATCTGGGCTGTCCTAATTTCATATACGAACTAAAGAACGAAATATATGTCTTTGGAAATAGGACTAATGTTTTCACAAAGGAAGCAATATATATTCAGTAGAATCAAGACGTTTATATGGGTTTTGAAAATAAAGGGTTTGGCATGGAATTCGTTTCAGTTGACAGAACAAATTAAAGCTATCCAGAAGAGGATTCATATCCTAGCCAAAAACTTATTTGAAACAAGTTTTTGCCTTTAAGAACGCTAAACCTAGAATAATATTAAGTTAAAACCTGTAAACGGCAAAAAAATATTCAGTGAATTGGTATCCCCAACAGAACGAAATTAAGGTTTCACCCTTAAAAACATTCTCCGCCTACGAAAACGCACTTGTATTTCCATGAATTTCAAAGCTACCTGTTATACAACGCTCAGTTACTATAAAACTTACTATTTCTAATATCTAACTCGATTATTAATAAATTTGATATTATGCGAAATGTATTAAGTATTAAGAATTCTATCTCTGTGGCGTCTTTGCTACCACTGATTGAAATATAGAAATCTGACATTTTACTTGATGTTTCAACAGGGAATAATAATCGTAGTAGATGTAATTAGGGTATCCGATCCACAAGATGCCTTTTGATCCAATGATTTTTGGTGTCATTTGAAACAGTTGTATCTGCGGAACAAGAATCAGTAACTAAGATGACCAAAACAAATATGCTCGTGTTTTTGACAGTGAAATGATAAATCTTACACTATAATAACTCGATTTCTGTTGAAGTATCATTGAACACTTTAGTGTAAACAAAAAGATATCATTTGCCATATTTTTGTCATGTAATTTATTTCTTTTTCAGTAGGCAATGCACTTTCAAATGTATTACAAAATTATATGAACTTACAAGATTTTATATATTTTGATAGCACTGTTATATAGAACTTGCCTATTTGAGGACGGGATACCTTTTTTGTCTAAGATTTGTTTTTGTTTCTGTAGGGATTAACCTCGTACCGACACAATTATAGGTCATATGGCGTCTTTTCAGCTTTGATGGCGGAAGAAGACCCCAGGTGCCACTCCGTGCATTATTTAATCACGGGCGGGCACTTTCCTCTATGAATAATTTGACACAGCTAAATGTATCTAATACTCATTAGTTGTACGAAATATTTAAATAATGTGAATGCAATTTTCCCTTCAATTTCTGTGGAAATAACGTCGTGTTCAGAATAATAAAACTAATACTGCGACCGTCAAAGCGATGTTGAATAGGGGTAGTGAAATGAGTATCAAGTTATGCACAGAATATAATAGCGATTGTCGATATGTCTGGAGAATATTCATCATAGACATAATGCTGAAAGCATGTTTCGCCAGATATTGTAGGAAACCACTAAAGACAATGTAAGTGGTATAAAACTCTTTCTCTGCAAAATGTATTTTCTGTCTATTCATTGACCTACTACAAGAAAATCTTACACTTCTCGACTGTAAGCTGTGTACATAATCACGCCTTAACAAAGAAGAAATGTATAGTAACTAACAAATTTTCAGATATACTTTCAAGAATTGTTGTATAAAATCATGTTAATCTTTCTACAAGGCAGTTGCATCATTTGATGAATACTCTTATATAACTATATAACATGAGACCAAACATCTGTATAAATGAAATAAATCTAAGTTATTTAATTTTACAAACAATATACACCCCGCACTGCATAAGTTACTCTTCTTTCTATTTGATCGACATTCTGTCCATAATAACGAAATTAACGTGGGTTGCGCATTTACGTTACATCAACTTTTGTTTTCATTCACTTTTTGCCATTTCTTCTCATTTACGGTAACGTTTCCTTGTTACTGAAATGTTTTTATGTTCTTAATTGATGTTATACACGAATCTCCCTGCATATTAAGTGACACTATTCACTTCACTTATCTTAATATTCCCTTCTACACTCAGAAATGTTGCAATCATTCATTGGATGGGGCATCTATAATTATGTAATGGTGGTTATTCATTGTTTATTCTCACGCAGCTTTGCAGTTATTACCACAAATAATTGCTAGAAATTATAACACTTTTGTTTTCCACTCCTGCATTAGTGTGATACAAAACAAGTTACACATTTAAAAGACCTAAGTGGGCAATATTTAAAGGCACTGACCTCCAGATCGTACGACAAGAATTAAAAAGAAATCTTTTTATATCAGGTTTCTGAAGAAGGTTTGAAACTTAGTTACTGACAGATTTCATGTTATGGAAACACTGTGAATTAGTTGTTAATACTATTTTTTCCAATCAAAATTGAAAAGCGTTTCTATCGCGATACCGTATGTAAACTATCTTAATTATATATTTTTTTATATTTAACGGTTGTTAGGTACGTATTCCTCTGTGGTACATATGTTGAAACGCGTGAAAGATTTATTTTCGGGACAGCCTGGGTATGATTCCCGACTCGGGCATGTTTTTATTCTTGATTTGGCATTTTTTCATAAAGTTCGGAGGCATAAACTTGTGTTCTAATGTTCTTAACATGACCAAGAATGACCATTTTAGCCAAAATCTGGAGGTAAGTGCCTATAAATGCCTTATGCATCGAAATGTGCATATTTGGCAGTTAAGATATGCCTTCATCTTATGACAATGTATTAACTTTTCGTAGTATGTATCACACCATAGTAATAATTATTTGAAATGGCCTCTGTGACAGTTATGCCAAATATCATGATGCCTTTGCCTCATGCTCATACTGTGGTCTTCTAGTGAGAGTATTTACCATTTTTAGATTCCATTTTGGTCTATACTGATATCACTGATATCAAGTTGTGATACATGCCACTAGAGCTTAACGCTCGCTTTGACATTATTTAACGAATTTACCTTTACATTGACATAAAACTAGATCATTGCCAAACATCCTATTAAGCTCAAAACATTTCCGTTCTTGATGAAAGTGTCTGTTACAATTATCTTACATATACGTACATATTGCTAAGTATCAGGTCGCAGCGCTCAAATTATTTTAAACGCTACGGCGTAATTTTCTAAAAGTTCGTTTTCAGGACTGTGCAACTAGACAATGTGTGCTAGTCACAACGTTAAACAAGAGCACCGCCTTGCGGGTGCTGACGCTCATCTGATTTTTTTTGTATAATAGAAATATTGTCCTACCCATGATTTTCTAAGTCTAAAAAGGGCCATCACTCTTGCAAAAAGCAGGATAGAGTTATGTTTCTTGATGTACAGTGTCCACTTATGATGGTGAAAAACTGTTGCAAGTTTTAAAGCAATAGCTTTGATAGTTTATGAGAAAAGTTGACTTAAACATAATATTCAACCAAGAAAATGATTTTTCTTAGTCCAAAAGGGGCAATAATTATTGCAAAAAGCAGGATGGAGTTATGTTGCTTGCTGTACAGGGTCAGCTTATGATGGTGAACAAGAGTTGCAAGTTTTAAAGCAATAGCTTTGATAGTTTAAGAGAAAAAGTTGACCTAAACATAAAACTTAACCAAGAAATCTGATATTTTCTAAGTCCAAAAGGGGCCATAAATCTTGCAAAAAGCAGGATGGAGTTATGTTTCTTGCTGTACAGGGTCAGCTTATGATGGTGAACAAGTGTTGCAAGTTTTAAAGGAATAGCTTCGATAGTTTAGGATAAAAGCTGACCTAAACATAAAACTTAACCAAGAAAACTGATTTTCTAAGTCCAAAAGGGGCAATAATTCTTGCAAAAAGCAAGATGGAGTTATGTTTCTTGATGTACAGGGTCTGCTTATGATGGTGAACAAGTATTCCAAGTTTCAAAGCAAAAGCTTTGATAGTTTAGGAGAAAAGTTGACCTAAACATAAAACTTAACCAAGAAATCTGATATTTTCTAAGTACAAAAGGGGCCATAAATCTTGCAAAAAGCAAGATGGAGTTATGTTTCTTGCTATACAGGGTCAGCTTATGATGGTGAACAAGTATTCCAAGTTTCAAAGCAATAGCTTTGATAGTTTAGGAGAAAAGCTGACCAGGCAACGCCGACGCCGACGCCGACACAACCGCTCAAGTGATGACAATAACTCATCATTTTTTTTCAAAAAATCAGATGAGCTAAAAAAGACTGTTCTAAACATTGGCTCGTCTGGTGCTCCTACAATCGCCGACAAATAACGATCATCTTCTGTTCCAACAAAGTCACAAGACGACGATCATCTGCTGTTCCAATAATTGGCGTTACATGACCATCACAAAAACGCTGTAAGATGACGATCGTCTGCTATTCCAACAATCACCTTTTAAGTAAGATGACGTTCATCTGCTGTTCCAACAATCGCCGTTACATGACAATCATCTGTTGTTCCAACAATCGCAGTCATATGACGATGATCTGCTATAATTCCAACCAATAATCACTTTTAGATGACGACGATCCTCTGCTATTTCATCAGTCGCCTTTAGATGATAGCCGTCAGCGTTTCCAACAATCACCGCTAAATGACAATCATCCGCTGTTCCAACAATCGCCGTTATATGACAATCATCTGCTGTTCCAACAATCGCCGTTTTGTTACAATCATCTGCTGTTCCAATAATCGCCGTTATATGACAATCATCTTCTATTCCAACAATCGCCGTTATATGACAATCACCCGCTGTTCCAACAAACGCCGTTATATGACAATCATCTGCTGTTTCAACAACCGTCGATAGATGACGATCATACTGCTGTTCCAACAATCGCCGTTAGATTGCGATCATCTGCTGTTCGGATGATGGCTGTATCTTTTCAGGTACGTGTACAACACTTTGTCGGAAACATCTGTTGGTCCTTGTTCGAGTGATTTCCAGTGGGTATGAATACATGGTTGAGTTTAGAGCAAGCGATATGCGTTTGAACTTCGCATACTACAAACAGGTCCATATTGGAAAGTGTATTCCTTAAATAGAAACTACAATAACAATAAAACTAATTAACCTTTTTCTTAAATACATTAGTATTTGCACTAATCCATATTACAGGATGTAAGAGAAATAACTAAGTGACGTCGAGTCATCAATGAGACATTTAGAGCATTAACTTAACTTCTGTTACAGAAACCTCATCACTGTTTGCCTTGGGACAGAAACAATAAAACAGATTATCGCTTGTGGTAAAATTTCTGACAAAAATATACGTACATCTTCGACCTTCGAGGCTCTGTTCTAATTATCTTAACACTGTCAGACAGAACGTACGTGTACTTTTACTTTAACATAATTGTAAACAACGTTACGCTTAATTGCTTAATGGAAAAACAGTTTTCTAGATCTCATAATTCTTTATTTACGTCTGGATATTCTAAATAATCGATAGTCTGTATTGTAACAATGCCAGTACGTGTAATTTTCTCAGTTGGAAGAACTTTGTAGATTGTTTAAAGTCTTTTAATAGACATTGTATAGGGGCCTCCGTGGCCGAGTGGTTAAGGTCGCTGACTTAAAATCACTTGCCCCTGATCGATGTGGGTTCGAGCCTCACTCGGGGCGTTGAATTCTTCACGTGAGGAAGCCATCCAGCTGGCTTACGGAAGGTCGGTGGTTCTACCCAGGTGCCCGCTCGTGACGAAATATTGCACGGACGGGCACATTGTATAGACATGCCTTTACCGTCTTACATACTCTTATTAGGCTTTCATATAGGCATTTATTGTAACTTAAAATTAGAATTTGAATGTAGATACAAAATTGAGAGGTAGCCATCAGTAATCCTAACTCTGTGCACTCGCATTATTCCATCACATGGCAGATCTATGCTTGGCATGTAGGTAGCATTTTCATAATGAAATAACAACATGACAGAACTCATGGAAACTTAGATCATACACCACCACTACAATTGGGGTCTCATTTTTTAGCTTATTTTGCAGCTTGAGTGTTTGGCTGAAAATATTTTTCTTGCATCTAACATGTCCCAACTTTCCTTTTGATTTTTATTCAGCACTGACAATATTCTTCAATAAAATATATGTTACAGACATTTAAAATGGGTCCTGGTGTGCGCTGTGGCCATTGGAAATATGTAATTTTATATAGAATAAAGAAGAACAGCCATTTAGTGTGTTGTAACCTATAAGGTGACATTGGTAAAAATTGAAATCTGGCCAGATGTGGGTGGAAATGAGCTGCTTTGATTAGAACTTGATAGAAAATGACAGATGCACTGCAATTTTCTTGTAAATGAGGATAAAACCCAAAAATATCACATTTTCACTGTTTTGGGTGTATTTTTTTTTCAAAATCTGCATATTTATAGCCTAAAAATTGCTTATTTCTGGCAATCAGAGGTAAACATGAATATATTTAATAGTTTAAATGTGTAATTTGTATGCAGGTCAGAGTAGAAAATGACTAAACAGGGCAGAACAAGGCTACAGTTAGGGAAACTGCTTGAAAATTATGTCCCGACAGCTAATTTTGTAAATATATGAAATATCTCATAAATCCTTTATTACAAGAAGTAAGACAAATTACATCGCGACTTGAAGATTTAAAGCTGAGATAAAACGAAAATCAATGAAGCATTTAGAACATTAGCCA
The DNA here is from genome assembly GCF_021730395.1 of Mercenaria mercenaria. Classification (NCBI taxonomy): domain Eukaryota; kingdom Metazoa; phylum Mollusca; class Bivalvia; order Venerida; family Veneridae; genus Mercenaria; species Mercenaria mercenaria. The sequence continues at coordinate 20,094,419 of NC_069370.1, read as the reverse complement.
AATTTCTTTTACAGAAAACTCATCAATGCTTCTCTTGTGACAGGAACGATAAAATTATTACTTGGCGCAAACGTTCCTTTGCTGACAAAACAGGTTTGCGTGTCTGATCTTCTGAACACTCTTAGAAAGCTACTTCATGTATTTGAGTTGCATCATTTTAACAGAACCTTATAGTCACTGTAAAAGTACGAATAATTGTACACAAACGTTGCGCTTATAGACTGTAACATTCTTTTTGTTTACACGTACTTTCTCTCAAACGAAAATATTGTGTAGGCTGTCGTGAACAATTCAAAGTGATTTTTACTTGACTTGATAATCAAAAATGTATTACACGACAGAACTTGTTTTCCCATACATGCATCATAAACTTGTTGTAATAGGTTTAACGTCCTATTTATATTTCCGTTCTTTTATTACGTATAAGCGTAAGATTTTTTTATAACAGTTTAAACGCTTGTCCATTGCCAAAAGTATACATACCTTGTTTCTTTCATATTCCTTACTGTACGCATCGAAGATCTGTGCATTGTAAATGGCTATTCCACAGTAAGACAAGTAGGCTGACAGTAGCTGAAAATAGAAAATATTTCAGTAAAAATAGACTTTTAGAAAATGAGATTTTTATACGAATGCTTAAGATTAACAGTATTTTTTTATCGAATAAGGAAAATATCAAACACAGAATGGTTACAAAAAAGAAATATACATGACTGTATAAATCTTTACTTGACATAAAATAGGTCATGGAAACTGAAATATATTTCATAAAAGAAGAACTCTATATGGTCAAATATTTTACTTGAAAAGCCAAACAGAGATATTGTCAAATGAAGTCGTGGAATTCAGACTATACTGCATCATTACTTGTTCCCAGTGCTATTTAATTACTAGATAAATCGAAATCTACGCACAGAAGCGGATATTAAAACTTGCAAGAAACAGTTTGAAGAAGCGATACCGAAAATGATACGTATTAAAGAATTCCCAAAACGTCTATTATAAAGTCTGGTACAGTTTGCCAACATGCTCTCTAATTGGAGGTGCAACTGTAAGACTATTAAGTGTATCACAATGAATGCAGACAACTCTTTAGACTTAGACAGTCTCGGGGATACAGTATTTAATATTTACAGACCATATCCTTTCACGTGTGATAAATATGTCTGATTGTTTTTGTGAATTTAAGAGTATTCTTTCCACTTAATTTTATGCCTTTCTGGCCAAACAGGAATGTACTGTGATAAAAATCTATAGCTATAATCATATTAAATAGAATAACAACTTACTATCTTGAGGTTAGGTTAAGTATATCGCAAAGAACTCTGTGAGTGTTGCGTAAATCTTATTTCAGGGAAGCAATATTTTTCCAGTAAAACAAGAAACTGAAATGATGCATACAGTTTGGTTTTTGTGTCTGTACCTAGATTTAATGACGAATTATGAAGTGCTGTTATTATATCACGACAAAGCTAATCAAATGTAAAGTGTATATTGCCCACCTAAATTCAGCTATGTGTTGTATATCTGTGAGCTGCCAGTGAAATCTAAACAAGCGCCCACAAGGCTGATTTCGCCTTTCCTTACAACATTAATTCGATCTAAAAATAACAATATTAAACTGCCTGTGGTAACATGCGCATTATTCTGCAGTATAATGCGTTTGAGATTATTGATGTGCCAAACTAAAATTAATTATGGTCTGTCTGGAATGTTGGACGTAATTTAATTCCAGGTGGAAGATTTTTGTTTTATTTGATTTGCAAAATATATGTAGTAAAATGGTTTTGATAGTTTGATTTAATACCTGCCTGCACTACATGCACTTCAGAAAATAAAATGTACTAGAAGATTCCTTTGAAGAAACGAAGCAACATAATAGCCTCACTATGATTTAGTCTGCTTTTGAGAGGCGGCAACCCTTAACCTAGAAAGCCTTAAGTGGAATTTTATTATAGTAAAATTATATGCACTTCGTGATCCCACTTGACCAGAAAATATTATGAAAACGTGGTGCATGTATTGCGCCAGGCAAAATGCTTCCCTTTTTCATTTACATTTTTACGTACAAGACATATAAGAATAGAAAAACGTATGTAGCAGAATCATGTTTTAACATATTCAGACACGATGAAAAGGTTATACGCCAACTGCTAAGCCTTTTATAATTATACCGCAAGCGTATATATTTTTCGTCGTGTTTGAATATATTATTATACATTATTTCATAATTATAAACCAATAGACATGTTATTTATAAACATAACCATTTTGACGAGTTACTTATAATATGATCCGTAAGACCTCATGTTTAAAAAGTAAGTATAACCCACGAGACATGCTATTTATCGAAATGTATTACTTAACTTGCAAATATATAATTATCAAACAATAGACTTTAATTTAAATTTACCGCTTGTCATGTTACTGTATAATCATAACGATAGCGCATGTCAATTTCAGATTAACGCCATTTCGTAGTCCAGGGATATAAATACAACCTTGTGTTGAAAACCTAGTACTGTAAGCTTTTAAAATTGTTTTACGGCATATCCCACTGTGTTGAAAATGTATCCTATGTCAGTAACAAGAATAATAAGATAATTATTTATCTTTATGATATAACATGTAATCATTCTGTAATAATTCTGCTATAACGCACTTACAATGAAACAAATGTGGAGCGTTGAATTCTTCATGTGAGGAAGCCATCAAGCTGGCTTACGGAAAGTCGGCGGTTCTACCCAGGTGCCCGCTTGTGTTAAAATAATGCACGGAGGGGCACCTGGGGTCTTCCTCCACCATTAAAGCTGGAAAGTCGCCATATGACCTATAATTGTGTCGATGCGACGTTAAACACAACAAAATAAATTTGGGTACAATTTACTTAAAAATAGATATTGTTCCGTAAACAAACACACCCGAACTTGAGTCTAAATATATTTAAGTGTGTTATTCGCACGAAGTATTTCATTAAGATTTGTTTTATCTATTTCACCAAAATATCAATAACTACAGATTTCTAATAAAATCAATCTCAACACACAGTAACCATGTAATGAAATCGCCTTAAACCAATTTGAGTGTTCATTTTCAAATTTAGAATATGAACAACATTTTTGCACATCTTAATACTTTGTCATAGTAGTATTACATTCTGTTGGATATATATTTAACAAACGGTATGGCTCAAACACTCGGTATTAAATGTTTTACTATCGTGTATTTAATTTTCTAAGGGTAAAAGTTATTTACTGCGGTATTGTACATAAAACGTTTGTTAATTATTTCGAACTAAATTATTTCAAAACCTAAGCAGGTAAAAGGAAGATTATGAACTAATCTTATCTTCGTTTTAACAGAATAATGTTTCCTTAAAATTCTTCAGTCAAATTTAAAGTTAGGATTAATAAAAAGTCTACACTGGTTTCGAAAACTACTTCCTGCTTAACATCTGATATCATCAAAAGTTAAGGGACTATAAAAAGCAAGGTATAGGTTTACAATGCTAGTTATAAACAAACTCTATTTTTTTTCTTTTTCTCCTCAAATCCATTCACAATATTTTTAAAAAACACCTAAAAGCCATTAGATAATTTCTATAAAAGTAGTTTTGAAGTACAATCTTTTCAATGTCCTTAAATGCCAGCACATAATTTCCTATACAATAATTTCGATTTTTTTAATTCGTTAAGTAATAAAACCATTTTGAGCCACTATAATTCCACTGTTGAGGACCAAATGACATAAAATTAATAAAATTACACTGAACACTGATTCCATCACGTAATAATTAAAAATTCAACTGATCACCATTGCATCATATATTTAACAATTTGTAATTTAATCGGTGTTCTGTATCAACTTTATTACCACAGCATGTCTTTGTCGGTGTGCAGCATGAACTGCACATGGTACTAATTTCTGACGTTTGCTGTCGGTGTTTTAATTCTAGGTTGGTTTCTGAATCTAACTAAAATAAGTTATGTTAGGAATATGTGTGGGTTGACAATATCGACATCCAAAAGTTTTATCTATATTTTGAAACAGTCCTATTTACGTACCAGTGTATTGATATAATTGATTTACATGTGTAATGTTGTTTTTTTTTCTTTTGCAATTTATTCTGTATGATTCACTTTTCATCTCAAAAAAATATTTTACAACACATAAATTTCAAATCTAGTATCTAAAACAAAAATGACGTTTACTTCTATATTCCCTTGGAAGGAAATTTACAAATTATTTATAATGTTATTGTTTTATAAAGAGCAAAACTCGTTTCCAATGCTTTTAAACTACTATATAGACAAATACTGCGCAAAAAAAAACACCTTTAAACTGTAGTTACTTCGGTTGTGGGACATTCTGGCGGATATTTAAACTCTAATAAAATGTCTATTTAGAAGAGAACACCTCCTGAACGTACAACAAAAGAACTTAGGCACCAACGTACTACACATATAACATAATTACAGTGTCGTTATCATCTATCAGACAGTTGCTTTCGTGCCGATGGTTCTGCGTGAAATCACATTTTTTTTCTATCAAATAACGAAACGTTTTCTTTGAATTATTCATGAGCAATCAGTCATGATTATTTTCTAACGAAATCGGATTTGATTTCTTTCATAACGCAAGGACAAACACTAAAAAAGGCAACGCTCCGAAGAAGTTCAATGACCCGCAATTACAGGTTCCATTTCTGCGGAACCATTTTCTTACTAAATTTTTGAAAGGGAAAATACAAAAACATGCAACAAACCAAGTTTTGGAATAACCATTAAGAAGTGTTTAAAGTTGTGTGTGTTTTGTTTCAGTTCTGATTTCACCTTAGTGTAGTCAACTCTTTGATTAAAATTGGGACAGGTCTATCCACAGATGATACAGTACTAGTTTAGTGAAGATCTTTTAGGAGGTGTTTGAGAAGAAATCGCTGAAAGATTTTACCTTTTAACGTTGGTGACCCTTTGACCATCGAAACTATTTGAACAAAGAACAAAGTTATTGGAAGAATGCTGCAGAGTAAGCATCAAGTGGTCATAAGAAGAATTTATAAGTTGTTTTTCTTATTTTTAGTTCTGGCAGTCCATAAATGCAGTTAACAATCCTATAGCTTTTGAAAAATGCCCCCAAAGGGTGCTATAGACCATGCCATAAGTAGGTCTTAAGCAGAGGTCGTTTATAAGTTGTTGTTTTAGTTGTTCTAATTTTAAACTCTGGTTAGTCATGATTGCACTTAGCAGAAACTATTTGAACTCACTTGAAAATGGTCCGTGACTAGATGCTACAGATCCAAATGTTTTGTAATTTGTATCAATGGCGTTAGAGAAGTTTAAGTAAAAACATTGTAAAAATGTAAACAAGTAAAATGTTGACGCCAGACTAATGAAGCAAGGCTAATTAGAGCTCACACTGAGCCAATAAAAGCTATACATTTTTTGTTTTTAATAAGTGAGAAAGAAGGCAAACAGGCATTAATCGTTTCTTGCATATTGCCTTATGTCAAGTGTTGGCATCCACAGACGGTGCTTTATAATTGTATATAACATCTTCTATCATATATAGATATATTGTATATACCAATGTTTATTCAGAAGATAAAACCTCTTTCAACTGTAAATATATTTTAAAAATATAAAAGATAACTACGAAAAGAAATATTCCTCTAGTTCTAAACTTATTTAATATTTTAAATTCCGCATCTATATTTAGTAAACATTTCAATGGACATTTTTGTTAATCGCATTTACCGTGAAAAAAAAGTTTCAAATTCCTTTAGGGCCAATATAATTGAAATGGAATATTGCTCCAGATACCCAGGGTTTTAGTCAGACAACATGTTTAGAATAAAAATTAGGTTTAAAATTCTATGACATTATTTACACGAAACACTTGAGTTTGAATGTATTTTACGGATGAAGCAAATTTCAAGATTTTGCCGGTTCTTTTACAAAACCAGGTCCCTGAGGAAATGAAAGCATGTTCCATATGTCTTACTATGACATTGATTACTAAAATTACTTTGACATTGAAATTAATGTGCAATACAAGAAAATATTCCTGTCGTTGAAGGCGGCAATACATCAGCGGCAATACGTCAGGGTTCAAACTGCGTTATACGTTTGCAAAACCTGGTATATTAATTTTTTACCAAAATCTTTTTTATCTTTTCGTGTAATGCAAATAAGAGATGTAATAGTAGACTCGGTTTCACTTTCAGGCACTACTCTATTCATTAAGTAGCGTAGTAGTTCCACGGTCCCAAAGAACTAGAAAAAATGATAACACTGTTTCAAAGTATGGGACGAGCATTAAAGAAAAGACTACATGGTTTTATTTTTATACTGTAGGTTTTTGGTGGCGAACTTTTGAAAACATATTTCGTGCAAGACAAGAGTAAATAAAGAATGTAAGAAACAGCCCCACCAGTTTACAACATCACTTTTTGATAACTTGTATGATCAATAGAATGCAACATCGCGGCCTCTTTGAAGAAAACTGACATAAAACTGTCGAGTATTGCAGAAGACCTAGATCAACTCACGAGGCTACATATAAGATATAGCAATTAATTAGAATTATAAGACATATTTCAAATGTCATCATTTTCGTTTCCTTGGCAACACTGAAATAAATGTCAGATTTTGTAATTTATGTGCAATCAGTTCTTTACGCAGTCGGCTACAAAAAAAAGATTTAATTCTAAATCAAATTGTTATCAGCTCTAAGATAAACTGAGTTAATTTCCGATGGAAAGCCATTTCTCAGAAATACGAGTAACGACGTGACGTGTTTGAAAATATTTGATGTGATTAATTATTCATTACAATTTTGTCTGTGCAGAAACGTAACTAAATTGTGACACAGAGATACCAGCTAGTGCATTTCAAATCAAATCATAATCTAAATTTTATAAAACAAAGAAGCACATATCTTAAGACGACAGATTTAGTGTGACGTCACAGCGATACAACTTCATAGGCGCAGTAGTCAGTACAATACTGGGGTTTTATCTTATCTGTTGCCCACGCATAAAGAAGAAATTACTCTTTTTCAAGACCTCAGAAACTCGCAGACGCCGTGTTCATAGCCATGCATGTTATTCGCATTTCTTTAGAGAATAGCTTCAGAAATATCAGAAGTGTGTGCATCGTATGAAATATTTTTTTCGTTTTCGCATTTTAAGTGTATTTATTTCTTTCTCAAGAACATAAATGTACTTCATAATCAATAAAAAATCTGCCCTGTACTAAAATTGAATTGACGCTTACATCTGGAGACCGACCGATTCGTAGGAAGTACTTAGAACGGTATACATCGTACAAGGGTCTAGACGGTACGAAAGGAGAGAATCAACTTCCTCTTCTAACGTGTTCATGTTTGAAAGTGTCTCATGTCTTTGTTATGACAAAGGTAAATAAGCCGCAAACTCATGCAGTCGAAGCAGGCACCATCGAGGTAGATTTTCAACTCTTAAGTCAAATTTTGCTGTTACTTTTGTTTTCTTTTGAGGGTTTCTGTGTATTTTGCAGCCGAGTTATAACAAACAACTATTAAATTCGAAATCAAGAGCAAATATAAAGTACCTATATATCTAAGACGAATATTGACGTTCTGTTAAAAAATGACGTTAAGACACCATACCAGACATGAAAAGCTACAACTTAAGTGATCTTTTTCACAACAAAGTTAATTGAACAGACGCGGTCATCACGGCACTAGAAAACAAATAACCTTTTATGTAAGAAATGTATTACTAAAAACCACTGTTAAGGTTAATAACACTGCGAAGTTAAACAATTCTTAAAGAAAGTGGTTTCTTGTTTCCTTCACACTTAGCTAGAAAAAATATACTTTTATGGTTCAAGTTACTGCGAGTTTACACTGTTCATAAAGAAAGTAGTTTCTTATTTCCTTTACGTTACATATAATTCATATATTAAGTAACTTCCACTTAATTGTTTTTCACATATCTGTCTACATGTAAACTACAGAAATATGATATACTGCAAATTAGATTTCGCACATGTCACCTTAATAAGCAACTGGTATTGTGGCTTGATCACAGGGTTTATCATAAAACAGATAGCTAGCGAATATTCACGCCAATACACTAAACAAAACTTCTTACGCCCCCTTGATATTCTTGCAATATCTTGTTTTGTACTATTTATTTATTTCATAATACAAATTGGAAGCAGGAGTAAAGAGGAGATTTTCCAAGATTGGAAAATTTGAGTAACTCCAAATTTTTCAAAGTCTAGAATCATAAATAGTATAATTTTTCTAAGGTTGGAAACAGAAGTTATGTCAAAAGTTACAAAAAATGAAAACATGGGTAAGGTCGAGTTTTTTCCAACATTGGAAACAGAAGTAATGTCAAACTTTTCCAAGAAGCAGAAGTAATTTCACTTTTTTTCACAACCTGAAAACGTAAGTGATCGAGGGTCAGTGTGCACAAGATACTTACATAATGAAGGTGTCAGATGATAATCATTTTAGTTCATGTGTTATACACACATTTGCGTGAAGTTCTTGCATTCCATCTTTAAAGTTAATCTTTCTCTTAGGGGAATGACGAGGTGTAATAAATTTATAATAAAACCAAGAATACATTTCTATGGATGCATAGAACGCAACAAAGCAAAAGTAGTAGCAGACTCAATTTGACTGATTCTGTTTGTGACAGATACACCCTTTACGCCTCCTGGCATCCAATGAAGCAGAACTTCATCATCCATAAACAAGCTCTGGATGCATTGAGAGGTCTCTATGTTCCCAAAGGACCAGAAAAGAGACTATACCGATAATGCGAGTACGAATAATATTAAAACTGCATGATTACAAGCTGAAAAAGCATTTCAATTTCCTTGACGACTAAAAGTAATGCATGATTTTCGACAGGCATTTCGTGACACAAGAATGTTAAATGCAATTATTCTGTCATCAATAATTATGTCCAAATTACTGAAGTTGCAGTTTAAATATAATGTAAATGTTTCACTATTTATAACAGCACAGTTGATGCTTACAAAACAGGTCTTAATTGATGATGTTATCAGTAGAAACGGTGTGTTTTTTTAACTACATGTATAACCTTTATGAATTATGAAGGTAAAATATTCTAGATACCACAAGGAAAGCTTCACATATGTCACGCCATCATTTAAGCATAACAATCTTGCAAATGCTTTCTCAATTAAAGCTACTAGGTTGTTGTTTTTTTCATGAGAATATGTGGTAAACAAAATCAGTAAAGGTTATGTGCTCATAATCGAACACATACATTGTTTATTTAAAGGTTTTCTGACAACATCTCCAAAATAACAGATTAACACCAGAGTTTTCGTATATTTTAATGCAATATTGTTGCAAGAAGTCAAACGAAAAGCAATATACATTTAATTGGCAATGTATTGAGCTTGATGGTGTTTTGGGATCCACTATAGAGTAGGATGCTTTAACTGTTTGTCATCAAAACGGATCTATATGATCTTTCGCAATACATGTCTCACCTAGTGGCGAAAACTGATAATCATTTTCTGTAATGTACTTGTGTAGTAAATCCGTCATACTAAGATAATATTATTTGATGCCCTATCTGTAAAGCTAAAACAAATAAACTTCTTATATTATCAAGTATATGAATATAAATTGCTTAAAGGCACTGGCCTCCAGACCGTTCGACAACAAAAAAAAAGGAAGATTTTTAGATATCTGGAAATCAATGATGCATTTCGTAAGAATGCTTTGAAACTTAATTACTGACAGACTATATGTTACAGAAACACATGAGAATTAGTTGTTATACTACTTTTTACGATGAAAAGCGATTGTAACGCGTTACCCGAGGTAAATTGCCTCGATTATAAATATCTATTTTTAACGCGCATATAACACTAAATCCTCCATAGCGTTATTGGTAACGACAGCGGAAAACATTTTTATTGCTGCGGCGGTCTGGGTTCGATTCCCGATGCCGTCATTGTTTTTTCTTGATTTGGCATTTTAGAAATAGTTTAGAAAAAAAAAACATATTCTAATGTTCATAATATGACCAAACTTCAATTTGAAAGAAAGATAATTCTTATAAAAAAATCTGGAGATCTGTGCCTTTAAATCAAGTTATCTTCATAAACTAACCTTTTCGTCTTCTTTAGTAAATCCCACTCCATTAGATTTGTTGATGACTTGAGCGACTGCGACAATATCGTCGTCGGAATTTTTCACAGGCATACAGAGAAGTGAAGCTGTCGTGTAACCAGTAATCCGGTCTACCTCATCGTTGTATCGGGGATCCTGTAAATATAATACTTATTGTTTATTTGTTTCTTTGATACTGATAACCACGACACTATTCAGATTAAAAAGCGACTGTACCAGCTTTTGTTAGAGAAGATACCAAAGCTTTATTTCAAGTTTGGATGGCCACCGAAGTAAAATGACCAAATTTCCGTAAGCCAACATAAAATAATATGAACAAAATCGATTCCATTGCGAGGCAGGTAATTCGAAGTCAGTGACATAAACAGCTCGGCAAAGAATGTCATAAAAATAAATAGAAATGGAAGGACACAAACTGACAAAAATGGATATCATTTTGGATTTGATAAGCACTTGGGGTTCAATAGTCCGGGATACAGCTTCCTGTATGACACCTGTGTGCCGCCAGCTGAAGCCCAAACCCTTATAAATTATTAATTCTTTACATTAAGGCAATCAAATATATGACTAAACTTAGCCCGATGTATAATCTGAGTCCATAAACATATAGATAAACATATTGTTAATTTTAAAATACTATAAATTTAACTCTGATAATACATTTTTTTCATATTTTTAAGCTTTTTCCTATACTTTTTTATTTATATATATCTGTGGTATGATGTTAAAGAGCAAAATGGTAAGCAAGGTGTTGAAAGGGTCAAGAGCCGCTCGCAATCAGGTTCTTATGGATTACGGTGTAGTTAGCTAGTTCTTTTTGGTGCAGATGGGTCTTTCTTTCTTTTTCATTAAATATTTCGATTAGAACTGAACAAATATATCACATATCTGTAACATATAATTGTACTATTTAAGTAAACTTACAATTCTACTTTTTGAATCACTTTGTCGATAGAAGTGTTTCTTCTTTTTTTTTAATAGTTTTGCAAAAACCAAATTGTACGCTGTCCTAATACTTGGCATATGCAGTCGTCAAAACCTTTTAACCGAACAGAAAATTAGTCATTTTATAGCCAAATTACGCATAGTAGTATATCTCTTTCTGTAGATTTACGTATAACGACATTGTTACAACCAAGCGCAGAGTTTAGCAAATCTTGTACAGGCAATGTCAAAATATTCATCACCGCAAAAGCCTTTTTACCGGCTGCCAGGAAAAATCCAGGAATAAGAACACCCTTTAATCAAGGAAAATGATGACTTTTTTAACACATTAGTATTTTTATGTTACAAAATAATGCTTCCACGCTGATACACTGATTCAGTATCAGATAGTAAACTCAATAATAAAGCGTCATACCAAATTTCCTGGGAAAAATCTAGTTGGAAGAAAATTTCGGACTACTGATAAAAAATAAGAGGTTATTTTAATGAATCAAGATAATACAATCAACATAATAACTGACGACATTCTATTTCTGAAGGTCTGCTGATTGATTAAGAGATATAATATGAAGAGACCTATGCAATTACAAAAATAAAATGAATTTATTTCCGTTCAGACGCAGAAAAGAATGATACAAACTTAACCAATTTCTTCAAAACGGTCACATAAATGCACATTTCATATCATCATGAACGTTCGGATTCTGAAACGCCATGAAATCCATCACGCACAATTACATTGCATGATTATCCCACGATTTCTTTGCGGGATTTAAAAACTTGTAGCCCAACCAATTTGATTTTTTACCTATTATGTATATGTGCTGTGTGTTGTCATGTGTTCTGAAGCAATGCAATTAGACTAAACCACTCCATTTAAAATTCTGTGCGATAAATTTAATTCCATGCGGAAATTAAATTATTCCACGACTGTTTTTGCGAAACATTTGATATCTTGCGGAGATTATTCCTCGGATTTTTTTGTGCATTATATGATTGCAGCGGAGGAAAACTCGCTTAATACATATGCTAGAGATAATGCAGTCATATATCAATTTTTCATCTACCATGACGTAGATTTCGAATTTCTTTAAAGGGTGATACAACCCAGTATGTTTATAGAAAGAAGGGCCGCTCGGCATACATATCATTACATGATATGAGCCGTGCCATGAGGAAACCAACATAGTGGGTTTGCGACCAGCATGGATCCAGACCAGCCTGCGCATCCGCGCAGTCTGGTCAGGATCCATGCTGTTCGCTAACAGTTTCTCCAATTCCAATAGGCTTTAAAAGCGAACAGCATGGAGCCTGACCAGACTGCGCGGATGCGCAGGCTGGTCTGGATCCATGCTGGTCGCAAACCCACTATGTTGGTTTTCCCATGGCACGGCTCGCATGATATTAATATCCTACTTGCGAAGAATTAAGTTGACATTATTATAGCTGACTTTATATTTCAAAAGGTCCTTACAAATATCAAATTTACAAAAAAAATATGTGATTCAAACAGAAACAAGAAGCTGCGTCTTCAGAATGCAAACCATGCCCCCGAGTGTATGAAAAAAAGGTGTTTTGAGGTTATAGGTTTTATGTTGAAGATCAATGTCAAAGTCTTTTTGTAGGTCTTGTCACAAGGACCGTTGAGTGTGAGTATGAACTAAATCAGGTCCTTAATGTGGGCTTTAATCGACACGGTAAAATATGGGTCGTTCGGACGGACCAACAAACGGACGGACAGTTGCTATATGCCTGGGGACATAAAAATACTTTTTTTGAATACTGCTTTCATAGACCTTGCAGAATTGTACGGATTTGATTGGTAGAATATTTAGAACAGATGAATATAAATAATGGGTGCCTAGCTAATTTTATCTAATGGCATAGCCAAATCAATTATTTCATGGTATGGCCAAATCAATTATTTCATGACATATGTTTCAGACTGCATTAAACATTTATGATATTGTCAGCTTTTATGAGACTTGTTCCATCTTGGAAACGAGTTATTTGTTTTCTTATTGTCCGGTTTAGGGGGAAATCGATTCCTGTACCAGTTAGAGGTGCGAAATGATATGATACGCGAAAAGTTTCTTGACAAATTAGATTTCTTAACGAAAATATTTTATTATTTATATGTTTACAAACAATGCGTTATTACGACAAATGTATTACGATCTAATAATGTTTACCAGACTACACGTCTCGGAGTTGATGTAAAAGAGATACATCCTTTACTTTTCGTAAGTGGTAAAACAAACAAATTTCACATTGATACCTGTGTTTCGGTAAAGAATATTATTGCAGACACAGTTGAATATCTGGATTGAATTGACGAACAAGAAGTAAATGAACGTAGAAATTCTAAGCCTCTCTGTAGCACAGTTGGTAGAATATACCAGTTTCAATCAAAAGGTCAATGGTCCGATGTCTTGCTCCTTGACGACTTTACAGAATGTCTGTTGTTATAACCTAAAGAGTTTGGAATAATCTTCGTTGTGCCACGAAAAAAAAACCCTTTGCTTTTTATTAGCTTTTTTTGTTGTTGTTGTTTGGGGTTTGCGTCATTTTTCAACAGTATTTCAGTTATGTAACCAGTGTTCCTGGATTTTGTACTTGTACGAGCCTGTACTCCTTAGATCTGCGTTATCCCTATTGAGATAAGCAGGCGGGCTATGTGCCACAAAGAACCATTTTTTATTCATGACCTTAGATGGACATCAGTAACTTTCTATTATCTTGTATGAAACATTGAATTCTAGCCGCGTGCAATAAGTTATATTCATTGCCAGATAGAAGATTTCACTTAAAGTTGAAAAACGTCCTATTGTAAGTTTCCCGTGAAAGACGTGCGTCCTCAAAACACAACCTACACATGTCTTAAGAACATACAACAATTTATGCAAAACTGTTTGTCCGTTAGCGTTGTAGTTATTTGACTGGGATCTGCTGTTGACTTACAGAGGGCAATAATACATTGTCCTGCAATCTCTCAGGAAACTTTGGCAGAGTAATAAAGAACAATATACGCAGAAGAAAGAAAATGTTTAAGGCGAAACTTTATCAATATGTCTCCAAGTACGAATAAAATCAGACATTGCGATGTAATTTGTCTTATTAATTGTCTGAGAAATCGAAATACCGTAAAGGAAATCAGTGAATCAGAAATTATTATTTCTTTGATAAATATAAAGTGTTATTGCTTTCGATTTTGGGTATAAACAGTACTTGTGTTTTAATTGTGCTTGTAGTAGATCAGTATCATAGAAATCACATAGTACTATGATGTAAAAATAACGAAACAGAAACCTGATAAGTATATGTTAATGAAATAAAAGTATTAAATTTAATTATAGATATTTTTCCTGACAAATCACACATGTCTGAAAAGATGATTTAGTTTAGCTAATTTTAAGTTTAAAAGTACTCCTTCTATCCTTTTTTATATTAGTCGTACCTAAAGCAACTGAAAACTTAAACGAATAACGAATAATCTTAGCCCTCAAAGCACTATGTATTTTTTGATTTAGTAAAGCTAAATGGAGAAATGAGTTTTAAAATTGTTTTTCTCTAAAAAGCATTTAAATTGCTTATGCAACAGATCTGTCTAGACTTTGAGAACATCTATAGATGAAAATTAAACACTTGACCTTATGTGATTACCTTGAACTTATGTACACATCTAAATTATGTAACATTTCTTGAAATACAGAAGGTCTTTGATTTTTCGATTGTAAAAAAAGGATTAGAATGAAAAGACTCAGTGAGTTCTATATAATAATCACTTAAAGCAATCTTATAAATAGAAAATTTACCTACTGCGTCAGTAACAGTGAGAAGAAGAAAAACATAAAGAAGAAATGCAGCTGTACTTTATATCATACTTAAACAGTATCAGCTAAATAAACATTTTTTTCTATCATCATAGATAACACAAATAATACTGATCTTATATCGTACTTACATAGTGTCTATCTAAGCAAAACTGACTTTATATAATACTTATATGATATCAACATACATAATAATTACTTTATATCATACAAATATGATATCAACAAAAACAATACTGATTTTATATCGTACTTAGTTTGTGTCAACTGAAACAATACTGATTTTATATCGTGCTGATATGGTATCAATTTTAACAAATTTGACTTTGTATCATATTTATACGGAATCAGAATAAATAAAACATCCTCGCTGGTTAAAGTCAGGCTTTTTAATGCTTAGTGATAAAAATATGTTTTTTAAAACGTCAATAACCTCGGTGACGTGAGAAGATCATCGTTGCATGCTTTTCACGATAAGTAAGCAATGTTTTTCAGGATATTTTCAAAATAAATATTTCAAATAAATCAAGGAACATTGTGTACACGGATAGGAATTTTTGTTGTGTTCTATTCATAATACACGTATTTTATCTCCAGTGATAAACCATCGTATATAATGTCAACTTAAACAATACGGATACTGTATCGTACTTATACTCAAACAACTGAAAAAAAATACTGTATTATGAATAGTTAAAGCATATTTCTCTTTATTCTTACAAAAGTTACTTTGATTTTGTGACCTTGATATATAATGCTCAAAGAAATAATTTGTTCATGTAAAGCAATTTCCTAGAGAAAGTAGAATCAAAGCTATACAGACGCATTGATATTTTCTAAAAACGCTTTAAAATGACAATTATCTGAGGACCGTATCCACAGTAAAACAATACATGCCATACCCAAAATCATGACGTTACGGAGATAATACTAGAAAAACTGAATCATTATTTGCGACGTTTGACTAATTATATATCCTATTTCATATATTAAGCCTTTTCATTAGCCATTTTGTTTTGCTTTTTATGTTTTATAGGAATGATACATGTTGTGTGTGTGTGTGTGTGTGTGTGTGTGTGTGTGTGTGCGTGTGTGTGTGTGTGTTAATGGCTGCAAAAGCCCACATGATTGTTGGCGACTGAGACCGAAGGTCGATTACACCAACATGTCCAAAGACCTTCTGCAGGCGTTGATACACAAAACAAACTTAGTATGTATGTTGTAAGCATATGCTTTCCCACATAACCCAACCTTTATTCTCCTCTTTTTATGCCTCCTCCGTTTACTTGCCTTGGCTGTATTTTCTATGCTCAACGATTTTAAAGACTCTACTTTACCTTTTGATTTATATCAACTTTTACTATCTGTTTGAAAGTGTCCAGACTTATCGAAAGAATGGCTTATTTTACGATTCCTTGTCCAAAGAATGATACTTCAGTAGGTGATATATTTGCTCTTATACCATGGTGTTAGTCCAATGCAAACAATATACCTATTCAAACTTGTTTGACCTGTTTAAAGGGGATAGGAAAGGCTTTTGATAATTTGTTGTCTTAATAGCCTAAGGACACAAAACAAGAGGACCATGATGGTCCTGAATCGCTCACCTGTCCCAACATGACCCAGTTTTGAACTATGACGTCGTTTTTTTTCTATTATTTGACATAGTGACCTAGTTTTTGAGCTCATGTGACCCAGTTTTGAATCTGATCTAGATCTCATCAAGATGAACATTCAGACCAACTTTCATACAGATCCCATGAAAAATATGGCCTCTAGAGAGGTCACAAGGTTTTTTCATTATTTGACCTACTGACCTAGTTATTGATGGCACGTGACCCAGTTTCAAACTTGATCTAGATATCACCAAGGTGAACATTCTGACCAATTTTCATGAAGATCCATTCAAAAGTATGGCCTCTAGAGAGGTCACTAGGTTTTTCTATTTTTAGACCTAATCACCTAGTTTTTGACCGCAGCTACCCAGTTTCGAAACTGACCTAGATATCATCAAGATGAACATTCAGACCAATTTTCATGAAGATCTTGTGAATAATATGGCTTCTAGAGATGTCACAAGGTCTTTCTATTTTTAGACCTACTGACCTAGTTTTTAACCACAGTTGACCCAGTTTCGAACTTGGCCTAGTTATAATCAAGATAAACATTCAGACCAACCTTCATACAGGTCCCATGAAATATATGGCCTCTAGAGAGGTCACAAGGTTTTTTCATTATTTGACCTACTGACCTAGTTATTTATTGCACGTGACCCAGTTTCAAATCTGACCTAGATTTTTCCAAGGTAAACATTCTGACCAATTTTCATGAAGATCCATTCAAAAGTATGACCTTTAGAGAGGTCAAAAGGTTTTTCTATTTTTAGATCTAATGACCTAGTTTTTGACCGCAGCTGACCCAGTTTTGAACTTGACCTAGATATCATCAAGATAAACATTCAGACCAACTTTCATACAGATCCCATGAAAAATATGGCCTCTAGAGAGGTCACAAGGTTTTTCTATTATTTGACCTACTGACCTAGTTTTTTATGGCACGTAACCCAGTTTCAAACTTGACCTAGATATCATCAAGGTAAACATTCTGATCAATTTTCATGAAGATCTTTTAAAAAATATGGCCTCTAGAGAGGTCACAAGGTTTTTCTATTTTTAGACCTACTGACCTAGTTTTTGACCGCACGTGACCCAGTTTCAAACTTGACCTAGATATCATTAAGATAAACATTCTGACCAATTTTCATAAAGATCCCATGAAAAATGTGACCTCTAAAGAGGTCACAAGCAAAAGTTTACGCACGGACGCACGGACGGACGCACGGACGACGGACGACGGACGCTGCGTGATCACAAAAGCTCACATTGTCACTTTGTGACATGTGAGCTAAAAACTATAAACTCCACTTACAATCATGTTTAAATTCCTTCTGCAATGCCAATAGTTTGGAAGGACATAATTCTCTGTTCCAGGATAGCAACCCTCCAGCTAGCTAAACGCATTTACAGAGTTAAATTAAGGTCACAATTGGGTATTTTGTCAATAGATAAATTGTTTCGTATAAACTCATTAAGCATTATTATTTCCAAAATCCAAAGATAATTACATCCCATTTACAGTACTAAGAGGCTTACGTTGCTATGAATAAATAACTATGAATAAAACTTCCATAAGCGGATTACAGTAATTACCTTGATTTCATCCCAAGCAGATCAGCAACTATTCATTAGGAATTAAGCCGATTCAATAACTTGTGTTTTTTGAACAACTTTTCTTTATGTATTGTTTTAGGTAAGATATCCGAATCACAAACTAAGTAACTATGCAAAGATCAACCAGTGACCAACATTTCCGAAGGTTATATCTTGCGCATTACGTTTAGAAAGTGTTTACAAAATTACATTTTGGACAGGTCTTTAGAATATCTAAACAAATGAAACAAAACTAATCATAGAGCTTAGTATTACAAAAAGATGATAAATTAGTAAATGAAATTGCATCATCAACGTTTGAACAAGGTTCAGCTTAGGGTGACAGTTTATACAGATTTCCTGCTTTTGGAAACCATGTAACAGATCTTTTTAAACAAATATTCGTTTAAATCTTATGTCATTATTGTTATGGTTAAGGGGGTATACTTCCCGTTCAATGCACATGTAAGCGCATATTACTGATTTGAAGACAGATACCAAAACTCAGTGACACCGTTCCCTCTTGTAGGGAATATTGCAAAATTGCAATAAACATTTTGCGTACAGGAGTCATCCTAGGCTGTAAGTCTTGTTGGGATTTATTCCCTTAACTGACATACAATGTATATATTTTGTAGTCGTAATGGCTATGAAACTTTGTCCTTTTTATTTTTAAAATGTTTAAAAGACCATCAAAAAAATTACAGATTTTTATATTTTCTGAACAAAATAAGTAAGTAACTACAAACTGTTGATAATTACAGTGGCGGTGAATGTTTTTTTCAGAAAGAGTTATACTCCACCTTAAGTCATATTTTGTAAATGACATTTCAAAATTTCAACAAAGTCAAATAATTAAAAATGTTTTGTGGTTTATGTATACATGATATATTTCTCGTATTTCTCTAAAGAAAGAGACCGAAGTGTGGGTGTGAGGAGATCTTAATTGTCAACGTTGTAATTTAGGAATTTACAATATTCAACACACTGTGCGTTACTATGCCTACATTTCTAATTTGTAACTTCTTATCAAGAGATCGCGAGATAGTTTTATTGGAATTATGAGTCGGCGTTTCTTAATTGCGAATCAATATTTAATTAAACTGATGTGACCTAACTGTAATTCAATGCACTTCATCATCAATTCCAAATGCTGGACAAAACTCACTAAATTAATGAAATTTGAACCCATGCTGATGAATAAAGCTGTAGCGAAGGAGCTTTCTCATCTAACTGATCATATAGATAGTCAAGTCAAGTCAATACTTTTATTCAGGGTCACAGTTTACATGGTGTAATACATGTGAACAAATACATACACAAATGATAAAGTTCATACGGGAGTGGTAATAGATATATCTAACAAAACAGAAATATTTCTATAGAACAAAGATACGAATTATCAGCATATTATAAATAGATAGAACGATGATGGTAATGTCAAGGTCTATCTTAAAATTGAACTGAATAGCTGAAATTTGTTTAATGTGTTTGTTTATTTTGACCAAGGACTGAGATATAAATATCGAGTTACACCTTGGCATTTGAATGATTCTTACTGTACAAATAACCGTAGAATGCTAATAAAGATGGTAAGGAACCATTCAACTAATAAAAAGCACACAAACCCACAAAACGCGCATTGTAGCATTTAAGACATGGTAAAAACTTGAACGCATATCTGTATCTTCACACCCATAAAGCAATTATCACGCCATGCATTATGGCATTAACATATTTTTGTCAAAACAGACGCCGTAAACGTAAGGCATCTAAGTGGTTTAAAAACAGTTTGATTAGGTACACTGATCAACAGGTTTCAATTCATTTATCGTTGCACTAACTCTTGCAGGTCTATTTAACGTAAAATATCTGTCTTTCTTCCTTTTTTTGTAATCATGCGTTGCAATGTTATTTTCATCTTCGGTATCGTAATATCATTACGTTCAAAGCATTATTTGCTTTGTAATCAAGGACGAAGTAATGAATCTTAGGATTTTCTGTGCAGTAATAACGTCTGTCTCTTCCGGCAACATCAGCGATAATATAACCTTTTCATTTTCTAACTAATTGCAAGTCGTCTGTACATCCCTGCATCAATATGATACAATCCATCCAACTAGACTGGTTCGGAACAAACAAAGAATCCACAACGGAAATGCACACTACAAACATTACGAGCAATTTAATGTTCTTTTTTGTGAAGAGATGATGTCAGAATTGATTAGTGTCTGTAAAATACATTTTATCGACTCTAGGCAGACAACATCTGAACATTAGCAGAATATTTCACGAAGACAAGATCATATCATTTCATCTACTAATACGTATTGTCCTACTTAATTTGAATGGAGATGAGACACATTATCACTTTACATGTAACCGTAGGGGGTGGAGCTTGTTTCAAATTTGGTGCCAAGAGGACGCCGAACAGCTAAACCTCTACATTTTTTACGGAACGTTTACAACAAAGTCACAGGACAAAGTAATTTAAAAGTTTTCAGAGACTCTAGTTTTTACTAAAGTCTTAACCTTTCGGTCTCATGACCTTTACTAAAATGATAAAGGTTCGAGTGATATTCTTCATATTGGAGTTATTTGAATACAACAATTTTCGGCCTCAAGGCCTTGATGAGCCTGGCTCCCTGGTTGCATGGTTATTTTTATATAAATACTGGAAACATTTTATAAGAAAATTTTAAACCTCTAAAATAGCACAATTGTATCTGATGGCTGAACCTATGTTTGGATCCAGGGGCAATAAAAAATGTCAATGTAGAAACAGCCTTCTAGAGTTAATTCCCTCTTAATGGGGAAGACTGATATATTTAAATAAGAAAAGACATAGAACAGGGAGCCAGTCTAGGCCTTTATGGAAATGATAAAATTTCAAGTAATATTCCACAACTTGGATTTCTTTGAATACAACAACAACAACAAAATGTGTCAGAGGCCTAAACATCTCTAGTTCTATAATAAAAAGCACTTATTTTAGTATATAGATACTGTGTCATTGAAGCTGGGCACGGTATTGTAATAATGTATTATTCATTCTATTAACATTATCATGACATTGTCCTATTTGTTTTACGTGAAAACTCATTGTAGATGTCATTGTTTTTTTCTCAGAGATATCAAGGAAAACAAATATTTACTGGCGCATTTATGTGTAAGTAAGATATATTGCCTCCCATGCATGTAAATATAAGACAAGCGCAAGAGAATAAGACTTGCTTCTATCTGGATTATATGTTGCGTTAAACAAAATATAATATCATTAAACATATCTACAGTACAACAAAGCCTTCATTATTGGTAAAATGCTTTAAAACGATAGTATGAGAAATTAATTTCAACAAACAAATTTATGTAAATAATTCCTTTTAGAGCAATTATAAATTATACGGACAAATATTGTTCTTATTAAATTCTACAGAATTTTTGTCTATAAAAGAATTCCGCTTGGGCAGATACTAGGGGGTGGGGGTTGGGGTGGCATGAGGGTAGTCACACACTTCGTTACCTCCCATGAACAAAATCTCTAAACGAGTCCAATCAAGGTATTCCGCTTTGTTCGATATAAGGGGCGTGGTGACGTGGATGGTACAGTTTGTATTACATATAACCTCTCATGAACAGACTAAATCATTCATTTTGCAATGCACACTCCAAACACTTTGAAATAATTGTAGACATAATATGCGAACTGTATTTCATAATCAATTTTGTCATTGATCTCGAACAATGTGAATGTAGGTTTATAAACAACTGAGTTATTTTAGTGTTTAGAAAATAAACATCTGTAATTGTTTATTCTACAATACAAGAAATCGCATCCCATTATGCGTTCTAAAAGACTTGATATGATCAAATTAAATGCATGTATTAAAGTGGTATGTACACACAGTAATCAGCCCTAAATTTTCCAAAATTACGAACATTGCTGACGACATGTTTCTGTTATTTTATGGATGTTTCATGTATCAAGTATGTCACAAAGTATGAAAATAGTATGTAAAGCCACGTAATTAATTTCTGCAGTGATAATAAAGCAAGTCGTTTCAAATTATGAAATTTCTGAAACCTTGGGGCCATTTTCGTATATGAACCCTACAAATTATTTTCGCAGCAAATTTAATTCTCAACTGTACTGACATTAGAAGCAATACATGTTTTGTAAATATCAAATTGGTATGTAACTGTTTCCTTGAAAAGTGTCAGGTAAAGTAAGTGTCAGATACAAAAACAAGACGGTACGGAAATATTTTAATCATTAGAATGGAAAACTAAATAAGCAATGGCAACAGCAAACTTGCTATTACTTATTTGTTTGTGTTACAAATCCCAATATGTGTGTGATTTCAATATAATGCGACCGCCAGTTTTGTTAATCGCCATCTCAGACAGCTTAATCAAGCTAGGAAATGTGTATAAATAACATTACTGGAAAAACGACTCTCTCTCTCTCAAGGTTGGGGCTGACCAAACAACGAATCTGTAGTTTGAACGCTGTTATAAACCCTTATCATAAACAAGAGTAGAATGTCGAATTAACAAACAAGAATAAATCATATTCAAACAACTTAAAACTTTCTGCAAATTTTTATAAGCGATAAAAGTTAATAACGGCGTCACGCAATAACACTACTCTCCAAAAGCGCATACACTGAGAGGAAGCAACGGTAACATTAAATAATAAAGACTGTGCAATTTCGAGACACGTTTATTTTATGGGGAGTTCAAGATAACAGACAGATTCGAGTTCGTTTAGAAGTCGCGCTTTTGTACTTGAATAGTATGAAATTTTCTTACCTACATCACGAGTGTTTTGAAATTGAATGTCGATTCTTTCGCGAATATTTGTAATAATTATAAAACCATCGCGAAAACATAAGACAAAAAAACACGCATGGATTCTTTCATCGTACAGACATTTGTTTAAGCATGACTACACATATAAAGAAAAGAGGAAGATGACCTTTGCTTTAAGTACAGTTTCTTGATTTCAATACGGAAAAGTTCATTACGTTTTCATTTTAATTAATGCTCTGGTGAATTAGAATACTCCCAATATCGCATTTGAGGTCATTAGCGGTCTTCAAAACTCATTAAGACCCTTTTCAAGAAGTTGCTACTATTGGCTATAACGATTTAATGGTAATGTAAGAAACTACGCTCGTGTGTCAGCAAGTGAAAGTATGTACTTCATGCACTAAAGCAAACAAATGCTATGGACACGCGCTGCCATTTTATATAAATGGCGTAGCTGTTTCGTGTTACACTATTGCATGATGTCCGCGTACATGACTGGAAAGTTCTGTGCACGTGTGTTTCGTACCTGCCCTAATATTTTCATCTGTCCTATAAATTCCGAACAATTTTTGGTCGTTTGTATTAGAGAAAGAGAAAGTGATAACGTTTTTTTCGTCGCGCAAATATTCACAAACTGGTTTATTCTTTCAGTGACAGTCCAGTGTTGCTTACAGCTGTATTTTGTAGACATTGTCAGTTTTATGCAGTACTTTTTAATACTTGTAGTGTATTCATTTTATTGTTATATAATCGTTTCTATTCTCTATTAAGTTACAGTTATTGTTCCATACACTGACGCCTGAATTTCATATAGGGTGCGTGACGTAATTTATTTTGTTTCGTTGCATTAGTTCTTTTATTTAGTTAACTATTGTCAATCTTATTCAGGCTATTGAACATATTCATAATATTCAATTCACATTAAAATTTATACTTGTAGATACGTATGTAATAAAAAGGTTATTATCTTTGCATCAAGAAATACGCACTCGTTCTTTAGCGGAAGAATATTGCGCTCCTAAAGTCGCGCAAAATGTCCGTACAAAGCTCGTGCATATTTCCCGATATAAAGCTAATAACCTATAATTATCTAAATACAACGTATGTTTATAGTATGTTTATAGTGTTAATCATTGATATTTCTCCTAAGGTTTAAACACGCATTCAAACCTTATCATCTCTACCAGCATATGGTGTTTATGTTTAAACCCGTCTTACTCCAACACTGAGACTGGGGCTTCATCTATCATATTTATTTTTGAACCTGTCTCACTGCAAACTAGCGGCGATTGGATATGTTTCATCCATCATGTTTTATATCACGTTTATATTTGAACCCATCTAACTTAACGACGACTTTTTTTAATCCCTGTCCTTTTAATTTAGCGGATAGCTTTTTATCGATGCTGTTTAATAATTTAGCGATGGATTATTTTTACAAAAACAAAAAAAAAAAAATTTTCTTATCATGTTTAATTACGCAAGACTTCTGACTCCGGGTTTTTTTTTTCAACTAAGATAATCCATCGAATACTTTGTGTTGATATTTTTCCAGATAAAGTTGGATTGAACACAAAATCCAGAACACCAGAAAATATGCCAACACAGTGTTTCGTTACTTCTTTGAAACATTGACTAAATTGAAAGTAACTCTAATACCTTACCATTTCGTCTATCTCAGTTTTGATTTCAAATTGCACAGTAACCATAGGCAGTGGCGAATTTCATTCCTTTTTCTTTATTTAATCAATCTGATAAACAAACTGTAAAGCAGACGACAACCATATATTTTGATGAGAACTCAAATGTTGCAGCTACACACTTGTCCGTCTAGACAATTTTTTTAAGAAATCTCTAAAGATTTCTTAAAGGCATTTCCTGCTTTCTTGCTGAAAATAACTGAAACATATTTAAAATTTATACAAAAAAATGTAAAATACATTTAATAAACATTTCTGATGTAAAGCGATGTTTCATGAAAGCTTAAACTCACCACTAGACTGATAATATAGAATATGTCAAACATTTCAGATTTTCTTATATTTTATTTGCTTGTGACAAATCCCAGTCTATTTTACAGATTTTCGCAGAGAACTGATTTCAATATTATGATATCTGACCTAGGATATTGACTGGCTATATTCACAACCTAAAAAACATTAAAATTTATATCATAGTCTAGGAGCTAGTCTAATGAAAGCAGTACTTGACATGCGTTCACTTTGATTTCTGTCAGTATAGATTTGATACGCGAAAACGTTGAATTTCTTTAAATTAATTCCAATAAATAAATAGATAAATAAATAAATGACGGAAACGGTCAAACTACATCTTACTATGAATACTGTGTCAACATATGTTAATTCCAACAAACATATCATTTTTGTAAATATTCAATATCTTTTTTTTTTGTGTTTGACTGTAATAAACATACACATATACATGTGATGTAAGATAAGACAAAATCGTTTTCAATCTGCACACTGAAATATCGTTGCTACAAAAAAGCAATTGCATATTGTGCAATTAGGTCAAATTCAAATTGTACTTCAATTATTTATCATACTTGATACTGCCTTTCTGTTCAATAAAATTTAATCATACAGAAGTTGTGCACTTGGCGACTTTGAGATAATTAAATAAGTTAAAAGCATATAACTTATCCTGTTTTGTCTAGTGTTTTCTTAATGGCTTTATAGCTTTCTTCCTGTGCGACACATTATAGCATAACGTCGCCAGTAGAAGACACAGAGAAGTTAAACGGCATTGTAGTATATTTTAAAGCTTTCAAGTTATAATGCCTCTGTCGCTCTGTTCATTAATTATGCATAGTTTTAATGCGTAAAGTGGTTTCAGGCACTCAATATGTTCGTGCAAGCTTTCTAACCTTTAGCAGAATTTCCAGCAGAAAACATTGCATCTGTACTGCATTTGTTGAATATTCAAGTCTTTTATACGTTCCTGCCAAAAACAAATGAAAGCAAATCGGAATATTTCCCCAAGAGCGGCAATGCAATTAGAATGACTGACACGCGCGTCAACAGAAAACCGAATAAGAAAACAAAAGGACGTGCATATTTTCCATACAGTCATCTAACAGCATGCGAAGTGTCATGAAAAAATACCCTGAGTTTGGCATTATCGTAGAATCCCACTTTGTATGACTGACAGACTCACTAACTGGCGGACGGACAGACGGACTTGGGGTCTGGAGATGGCAGTCTATAAGTCCCCCACGATGTTTAACCGGTAGGGGACAAAAATTATATTCAAAAGGAAACTGCATAGCATATTACTGAACAGTGTACTTATAAAACTGGTGAGATGAAGTTTTAGAATTTACTCAATTCCGACATTGGGACTATTAAAGTCTTGACTGCATGTTTGTAAACAAAATTCTAGGGAGAAAGATGACTTTCTTCGTTATTTCTTAATCTCTTCTGACGGATCCATTTGGTAATTAACTGCGCAATGAGCTCTTTCACGATCAATATAAAGATAATTAAATGAATTATTTCATGTTCTGTTATTGTTTTATTGCGTAGAATATCGCAGTTATGACAAGTGGCATTGCCGTTATCATTAGTTTTTCATCTTATCTGAACATGTCAGTAAATATTTGTCTAACCCGATACTTGATGAGAAACAACAAATTTGGTTTTAATGAAAAAAAATTACAGAATCAATGACAGTCGAGTTCCTTTAGTTACGTAATCGGTTTTATCTGTTTCTTTGTCAGTAGCTTAAGAAAACACTTAATACACTTAGTCACTTCGCACGTTATGCAATGTAGTATCATTGATTAATCTTTTTACATTAATAGAAAAATTTATACACTAATCATGTAATTCATAATACATATTTTCCACATAAATAAGAGGTTAAGTTAACGCGATTTGCATATCACACTTATCGTTTTGTGTTTTCTTCTTTTCACTTTTGAAGTTATAAGTCTCTGAAACGCCAGCATCGTCAAGAAATTTCTTACATTGTGTCACAATTCCCGCTTTTCATGTCCGGTAAACAGCATGTTTCTTATATGCTTGTGTGATCGGGAGTTTTAGCGACTTTATTGGCGATTGCGATCTTTAAATGTAGTTTTTCCTGTTGGAAATCTGTCCTTGTTTTTTATATGATATATATGAGTTTATTAGAAGTTATAAACACACGAGAATACATTTTTTTTTTCATTTTCATAAAGTGCAAATACTTCCTTCATAGACTGATTCGAACAATTTGATTGATTAAGCTGACACGATCATACTCTGATGACACCCTTGTAATCATTTTGGGATTACGTGTTGTAAAAATTCAATCCGAGTCGGCAATCAAGACATTCAAAAGCAAATTACTCTTGAAAAGCACCGCATTATAACATCTTATAGAAATCATAATAAAAGACGCTCTAGATTCAACATACGATAGCTGAGTTTGTAAGACTACGTTTTAATTTACAAAAAGCAAGGAATAAGTCCCATTAGGTATAATGGCATTCAATTAGCGCAGCCGCCAACGTAGCACAATATAGCAAATTGATATAAACATACAACTTTAATAAAAGGAAGACCAACGTTTCTGTATTGGAGAAAATTAGTACTTTTATAAATGCAACATTTTTTACTAAACAACAAATTGCAATTCCCCCGACGAATTCAAATTACGGAAAACTTAATGAAAATAATGTATCAAATCTGACATGCAACAAAGACGGTGTGTTTGGCAAAGAGCTTGATTTATTGCTCTGTGGACTACTACGTTGTGCTAGTCCGTCTAGACAAGAACTAAACAAAAGGAAAAGTTTCTAAGGTTATGATAATTTAATTTTGCTGCCTCTTCCTGCGATGGTAATCAAGAAACATAAGTTTTCCACTGACAGTTAAGTAATAGAAACTGACGCTTAACATCTATTGTCATGATAAAAGATTGCCAATCAAGACATCAATATTGTTACTATAATTATATGAGGTGTCAACATTTTAGAAGTAATGCTCAACAACATTCAGCAGCTTTACCAATATGTTATAAAAATATAACGTCTAGTTCTGTTTGGACCTGACAATGATTAACAGGGATTGGCGGCAAGGGTGTTGAATTCTAATTGACCTTGACCTTAAGAAAAAAGACCAGATAAATTGTAAAATGTAAAGTAAAACATCTTTTTGCAGAGGAGGAAATATGGTTGCCCCAATACACTAAATAGTGTTTACACGTATGTAGTTTCATTGTAATCTTTTTAAAACTAAAGAATTCTCTAGAAACATTATAACTGGGTATGGAAATACTTGTACGATTTGCTCTCTTGTAACTCATTTTTTGCATGCTAATTTGTCTTTGATTAATGGGAAAGGCAAAGTTATGTTAATTCCGTCTGCTAGAATTTCGTAAATCATTTAAATAAGTGAAAGAATGTTCAAATTCGGCATAATAATGAGAAAGTTATGAACATTTCAATATTTGATCAAAATGGTGGCCATTTTGTTTCCATGGCAACAAAAAAAAACAAAATGGCGGATTTATCTAATTTCTAGATACATATTTGAACTGTATTTACTTATTTCTGTTAAATAATTTCTCTACTTTTTCCATCTATAATGAAAGAAATTACCATGTATTATATCTTACACTCAAGAAACATAAATAAATAAAGAATTCAGCAGTGTGTAAATGACGTCATAAACACACTCAAATGGCGCCTCCATGATTCTTAAATTTCAAACTGCAATATATTTCTTAACAGTGGTCCGATTTTAAAAAATACTTTCAGTGTTATGAAAAGCTTGAGGATGGCTTTCATATGACAAAAACTTATTTACAGGCATTTCTTGCCCTTTAATTTCGTCTTCCAATAAGTAAAACTAAATCATTATTGGTAATTTTACCTTTTGAAATTACCTTTAATTGTTTTGTTTTCCTGTCTTACCAGGAATAAATGGCGTCACTGAATGCCTATTGTGAAGCAATTACAAAACAGTGTAGAAACAGTTTTGGAATTTGAATAGCTTCGGATTTTTTAAAGACAATGCTGATATGAACACAAATTACGATGCGACTTGTTTTCTTTTGCTATAAACTTCTTAGTGTACGCTATGAAGTCAAAATGAATATTACAATTTTGAACACTATAATATGAAATTGACATGGAATCACAAAACTGACTACTCTACTATTTATTGGTAGTTAACATTTTTTTGTCAATCTGTTTCACAGTCCTCATAAATGAAAACAGATTATTTTCGATCATTACATTAGGCCTTTAATAACGAGTAAGATAGAACTTTGTATGGTATTTTTATACTTATTATAATTATTTTAGAAACGTTATTTTAACAATTCAAGGAAAGTAACTGGCTGTAATTAATAGCTTATGTTTAACCAAGACGTGTGAACGTTTTCACGGACTTTTTGTAAGTAAGAAAATGTTTTTTACATTGAATAAAATATTTCGTTTAGAATTTTGCTAAATCTTAAACAAATCTACAAATTATTTTTGTAGTTGAAAACATATTTGGAACAGTTTATCTGTTAACTGTCGATATTAAAGTTCTGTATGCACTGAAATGAAATATTCCACATTTTTTATCTCTAAGTGTCATACAATTGTTAATAATTCTGTGTCAAATGAACTGTTGTATCACAGGGAAATAAATCGTGATAACAGCAATTTTAATAGCAGCTTTAAAGTAATTACATTGCCATTGTAACACGCACCTTATTTAATTTGGCATGATCATTATTGGTACTCCTCATCTAAAACAAAGAAGGCAGGCTAGCAATCTTTAGAGGGGCTTTTAAAGCAATTACAAAGCCATTCTAACACGCACTTAGTTTAAATTGGCATGATAATTATTAAGGCATGACATCTAAAACAAGGAGGGTATCATTAAAAAAAAGAACGAGAACACAAATCAAAGCTGAGCTAGTGCAATTTGGTATAAATCACCACTGTCCTTGATTTCACATGAATTTTCGAGTTATAACATCTGGTTTTGGTTGCCTCAGAAGGGCAAGTGTATCCAAAGGGTTTCTGCTGATGTTATAACATGAAACAAACATACGTAAACGCCTTCAAGCATTAAACGCTTAAAATGAGTATATTGTCCATATATATTAATGAAACATGTGTCAGTGACGTTTGATTACGTCATTTCCTTTTAAATTATCCGTTATAGGGCGGTAATACGTTCAAGCTTGGCCACGAAACGCGCATTTGTAAACAAGATCTATCTGTTAACACACGTTTACTCTCCTGTTAAAACACTCCCGAAAAGTGACAAGAACAGCAGGCTTATGTCAGAATACTGGCTCAGATTAATCAAAATGTTTAAAACAAATAACATATAAATGAAACAATGATCGCAGACAGAGATAATTCTATCGCAGACAGAGATAATTCTTTTAAACGCATTGCTTTAAAACACGGAGAAAACTGACTTAAAACACTGCTTTTAAAGCTGTGAAGAAAATATAAAGTAATTCATACTACTCTATAACATATGGCACATCTTTTTAATACTTACCGTTAGAGTACCGATAAACAAATTTATGGGTTAGATCGATGTGCTTTTCGTAAACAAATTGCATTTCCTTAACATTCAGTTTAAACTAATTCAAACTAGAGCTATCACTAAAGGTGGTGAATGTACCCCCTGCATGCACTGACACAGTACATTGCAATTTGACGCACACAAGATTGCATAATTATGTGGACTGTATGTATAGAGACTGTATGTATACAGTATAGTAACAAACAAAGTCCATAATATGCAGATTTTATCTAAGAACTAACATGCACATGCACACCTGGTGTACTGATCACTGTGTGAGTTCATTAATGTGTGCAAGGTTCGAATTAGGCGCGCACAAGACTGATATGCAGACTGTATGTACATAGTTGTTAACAAACAAGTCCATACTCTGCAATTTGTCGTTGAAGAACAACATGCCATGCCAACTACTGTTCACTGATCATTGTGTGAGTTTCATTAAATTGTGTCAAGGGATGAGGAGAGAGGTGCGCACAAGACTGTCTCTATGTATATAGTTTAGTAACAAAAAACAAAGTCCGGTAACTCTGCAAATTTTTTTTCTGAAAGAACCTAACATGCCCCATGCACAACTACTGTTGTTACTGATCACTTGTGTGAAGTTTCATTAAATTGTGTCAAGTGGATGAGGAGAGATGGTGCGCACAAGATTGTGTCTATGTATATAGTATAGTAACAAAAAACAAAGTCCCATAACTCTGCAATTTTTTTCCGAAAGAACTAACATGCCCCATGTACAACTACTGTGGTTACTGATCACTTGTGTGAAGTTTCATTAAATTGTGTCAAGTGGATGAGGAGAGATGGTGCGCACAAGATTGTGTCTATGTATATAGTATAGTAACAAAAAACAAAGTCCCATAACTCTGCAAGTTATTTTTCTGAAAGAACCTAACATGCCCCATGCACAACTACTGTTGTTACTGATCACTTGTGTGAAGTTTCATTAAATTGTGTCAAGGGAATGAGGAGAGATGGTGCGCACAAGATTGTGTCTACGGACAGACAGACGGACAGACAGACAACCTGAAACCAGTATACACCCCCCCCCCCCTTACAACTTTATTGTCGGGGGGTACAATAATGACGAAAAACCTGACAAGGAAACAACCAATCAATGCTGGCGTGCAATAAATACGATGTGTTAGACAAAGGGTTAGATTTTTTTCCCAATTGTCATTGGTCTAGACATGAATTAAGCAAGAAGAACCTTCTAAAGTAACGTGTATTAAATTTTGGCCGCGGTGGCAAACAATAAACAAATGTTTGTGATCTGACAGTAATGTAACAGAAACTGAAACATTCTGTATTATATTCATAACAAAAGACTTTTATCATGTTTTTCTGATGTCCAGAATGTCTGATGGCGTATAATTTGAAGTGCAATCGTTATAGAATACAAAATTGCATAGAGCATCCTTCCAAATAAATGCAAGATCGTTTTTAACATAAGAATGAAATATGAAACTTAGGTATGTTAGAAAGTTAACATTTAGCCTGCAGCCGGCAAATCATACTGCCTCTGCGGTGCAGACCAAGATCATGGTCCGCACTGTCCGCTATTCAGTCAGTAAATTTTCAATGAACACGCCTTCAAATAATAAATGGTACTGCCCAAATTCAATGATGGACCAGACCATTTTGGAAATTTAGCAGGCTAAAGTTAGTGTCTATTCAAGTGAATGTTGCGCATACAAAGCAAAATTCGTTTCTTAAGGAAACGAGCTAACAGTAACTTCTGTGGTTAATATTTCTTGTTTTTTTTCTGGATAAAAGCAATACATCTTAAATAAACCCGTAAATTTGTTTTAATTTAGTATTTTAAATACGGCAACTTATAATATATCAAATGATCATAATAAAGAAGTATAACATTTATTCACCGTGGCAACGAATAGATTCGCAGTTGAAATTTGGCAAGTAATTACAACCTCATTTTGTTTATTCACAAGGCATAGTAAGAATGTAAGAAACCCTACGCACTTGTTATATTAAAGTCATTGCTTACGTCACTCAGTTTATATAAATGATATGTAAAGTGACAGCAATTTATCCGTTCTCACATAGAAAGTCCTGCTAGCGTTAAACTAAAAAAATATGTTTAATTCAGTGATTAAGACCCGACTATTTTGAGACACATCGCATGTTTTGTGTCAGGCCATTTTACAGTTGGCCGCTGAATGTTCCATTTTGTGTCTGACGACGCAGGCGGAAGAATCCATGATAGGTAGTTCTTCAAAAAACCATAGGGACAGAGCTTCTTTAATATTCATCTTTTTGCCTGTTTTCGTCGTGCATTAACGATGTTTATCTTGTTGCTCTGTTTTCTGCTAAGTCATCGAGTATATGCATGTTTGGTTCTTTAGGTTTTCTTTTAAATATTGTGTCGCCGTAAAATCCAACTCATTTACTCTTACTTTATATTACATATTTATATTCTTGTGTTTTCATGTTACCTGTACGTATGCTAGGGATTCATCTGGAGGAAATAACTTTTATTATACCCCAACAAACGAAGTTTATAGGAGTGAGCTTGTCGTTCGGTCTGTCAGTCTATTTTGTTTTTGCTGTTTCCGGACAGTAACTCATGAATGGCTTCACAGATTTAAATCGTTTTTGGTACACACGTGTAACATTATAAAATACAAGTCAAGTTCGACTTTTGCTACAAACCAACTTACAATTGTGGCCATTCCTTTCTTATAGTGCCATACTTCTGTGACAAGGCTATATTGTGGGGGTATTATTCTTCATTCCTGTGACAGTTCTAGTTCTACCCTGTCCTGTGACTTTTGAAAGTAGTAGGGATTTAGTTTGAGGGTTTGCTCACTATTAGCGGGTTTAAGTTCCCCAATGATGTTTCTGCCACTGACTGTTCCAATGTTGTGTTCCACCATCTTTGTGTGTTTGTCTTGCCCTTATTGACTTTGATATACATATATACACTGCTGTTAGTTTTTCATACAGGAAGCTATTCCTATCGGATCCTTGTCTTAGTTTAAAATGGAAATTAACATTACAATGACGTCTTCAAATTTGACATTTCAGCTATAGCCACCGTGCGGGTCTATAAAGCGCGACTTACATGTTCACTAGAACGTGTTCCAACTTAGATATATGTTAATTACAAAAAAACATATTGAAACATGATTACCGCTATCACATCAGTAAACTTATCAAAAGATCGTCTGAACTGTTAAAGATATCCTACGCGTATCTTTCACTAAAACAGTTTACTTTTAGATTAAAACTTTAAATGTAGGATATACTCACCAAATGAATTTAACTACAATATTGGATAATACCTTACATAAATTTACTGACCATAATATAATACCGTTAAGGCACAGTGATTATTTCATAGCAAAATACCTAGATCTCCATGTAAGTAACACATTAATGTATCACCTACCATTTTAAAACATAGGACGGTATTTCTGAAACATTGACATAAAATAAGGTTCCCGTAGAATTTGATTAAATGGAGTACTAATGATGAAGAGGGAATTTTTATGTTGTTTTCATCTTTTTGTGAACTATGTCCGTGTATGGTATTTTTCGTATGATTTTTCAACCCATTTATTAAACCCTTTCATTATAGCAAGTTTGCATCTATTTAAACTAAAGTATTCCTATACCGTAACAACCTTTTTGCAGACGTCATTAAAATACTGAACATCAAATTCGAAAGGTCAAGATGTGAGTGTTATTAAATTAAAAGTCATTAAAATCTCTGAAAACGTAATGGATTTTTTTCAATAACTGCTTCATTGACAGTTGCATGCAGTAGCGCATGTAAAAGTTCATGAACTTGTAAGTGTTTTATCGATACTGTCATGTGAGCTCATTAGCAGTATCAAATAACCATTAGGACTTTATTGAACAAATCTATATCGACATCTTTAATGACTTATTTAGAGAAACTACGTATTTGCTTCAGAAATATAAAATGTTACCATCTGCACTAAGGCATCCTTTTCTCTTTAAATGCCTCTAGTGAGTCTTGACCAAACTATTAGCCATAAGTACCTATGCTACTGCGGCTTTAGTTTTTTTTCGTCTGTTTTCTAGAGAGTCTTTTCACTAACCAAGCCCATTGTGTTTGTATTAGACATGGAGAATTATATGGCTATTTGTGTCAAAAGCTTGCCTACATTTCAATATTAAAACCGTAGGCTTCAGTTTGTTTTTGTTGGTTTGTTTCTATTTAGTTTTCTTTTTCTTTATTTTTCGTTTGTAAATATTAGAACTAAATATTTTGGAATAAATTTGATAGGCGTAAATAAAAATAATTTACACATCAGCTATGATATCCCTTTTGGCATCGAAATGTGAATTAAACCCAAAGCAAATGGCTGAATCCATACTGGCTTGTTTAAAACGTTTGATACTACTTGAACATTTGTTCACGTTTTGTAAAAGCTGGAATATAAAACCACTCTGGGTGGCAAATCTATAATGTTCAAAGCAATTACTGTCATAAGACGATAATGGCAAACGTCATAGACTCGTTAGTGCATTTATAGCAACCACAAGGAAAGGCTTAAACACTACGGTCTCAGTTACAAATTGTCTCTCTCTAGAACCAGAAGACTCAAAGACACAGTAAACAGTTTTTATTGAATATCAGATGAATAATGGTCGGAATGGATATGAGCCTAGGTAACTGATAAAATAATTACTTACTGAAGATAGATATATAAATATTACAAAAGAGCATATATTTGAGAACAACCGTTTTTCTTGCTTACTGATGTTAACTGTTATGGATGTGATTAGCTTTAAAATAGTTTGACATTTTGACCAAGCTACTTTAATCTGAGTTGTCCATTGCATATACAAAAATGTAATACGTTTGAACGTAGTATATTAAAATATAAGATTTAACTTTTATTTTCTACCAGTTTTGGGCGGAACGTTCACTTCAGGTTTTAAAACTGCTTTCAGAAATATAGTTCAGAGTAAAATACACAGGGTGCATCAGATCACGAAACAAACAAATACAATATATGAAAAACGAAAAGAGTTACATATGTGTTCAAATGATCAATTCTTGAACTTACTTTACATTATTGGTACACTTAAATGAAATGAACTACTTCAAAACATATGTGATTCCATTGATTTTATTCAATTATTAAGTGCAAAAAGCTATATCAGAATTTTCAAGGAAAAGATCTTCACCACTTAATATGCATATTATAACTGTCGTCTTTTCCATTTTAGCTGGTTGTCCGGATAGAAAATTACAGGCCATTTGTACCTTTTGCGTATTCGGTGAAGATTATGTAACTTGTCAAACAATATTCGAGTCGACCAGTTACGTGTTCACTGCATTGTTCGTCTGGTCTGTAAAATGAGCAAAAGAGCCTTTGCGTCAGCATGGTAGATGACACCGACAGTGAAACCTCTTGCTCCCACTGCTGTGGATTTGAAACACCGCTAGGCGTGCAGACTTCTTTCGAATAAGGAATTTCTATGGTCTTACCCAATTGCCCGCTTGTACATAAAGTAAGGCGGAACTCTGGTTCCACCTATACCATCAACAGATTAAAAATTGCCATTTGCTCTACAATTGTGTCGGTGTAATACAAAACTAGATATAAAATGAAATGCAAGTTTGTTAGTTTGTGAATGAATCCATATATGGGTTGATAAGCATTGTCTTTGATGCAGGTATAGTTAAAATACAATTTGAGAAGGAAATGAGTATAATTATAAAAGATGACATTGTCTTAAAGACGTAATACCAGATAAATAAATAATTCTATATTTTCTAGAATAACTTCATGGATTCGTTAGACTAAATGTGTCACAATTCAGCAGTTGATTCTTTAAGTTATTCAATGTATCACGGTAGAAACAGAAAGAATAAAATTAGGTTAACTAATTGTTTCTTCTCAGAAAACTTTATTTTTATTGATATTTAAAGCGTGACTAATTGGAACTTGATCAAAGAGAAGTGCTTATTATTTGATTTCTACCTGTACCATCAAACTATTAAAAAAACTGCCATTTGCCCTACAGTTATGTTGGTGTGATGCAAACTAAAACTAAAAGTATGTGAAGTATTCCAGATCGAGGTTGCTAAGCGTTAATTGTCTTCGTTATGGATTCATTAGTGTTGTATAACACACAATAGTTGATTCTGTTACATTTCGGTTTAAGTAATTCAATGTCTCACGCTAGAAACAGAAAGAAAAAATAGTTTTACTAATTTTAACTGATACGCATTGATATTTAGAAACTGCCTGATTGGATCGTTACGTTAACATGCTCGATTAATCTAATTTGATCGAATTTGCTACATTTTTACTTAGGTACGTTACATTTTGCAACTTTGCACCTAATAATCTGTACAAAAAATTCTTTGAAGTGCAATCAAGTACAATAATGGCAGACATTAGTTTGTTTTAACAGGTTATGCAATATGCAACATCCCTCAGGTAATCGTAGTGCATTACAGTTTGTTTTTGTTTTTTTTTAAAGATCGAAGACAAATAGATCTGAACTTTCTATTTGGATATATTTTCTTATTATCAATTCCTAACAAGAAATAGTTCGAACAAGTGTCATCAAACTATGGTAAGGCAATCAAACTATGATCTGTAAGAGCAATAAAATTAACTGTACAATATAGTTTCAAAGAAGTGGCCCGGACTGGAAAAAAAATATGAAAGACGTCAGGCTGACAGGCAAACACAAATTGACTGACAACACATATAAGGCAAAGCTACTCAACAAATAATCTGAATAACGTAGATACATGAGCACAACCTTAAATTACAAGTGTAATTGAGCCGTGCCATGAGAAAACCAACATAGTGGGTTTGCGACCAGCATGGATCCAGACCAGCCTGCGCATCCGCGCAGTCTGGTCAGGATGCATGCTGTTCGCTAATGGTTTCTCTCATTGCAATAGGCTTTGAAAGCGAACATCAGATCCTGACAGACTGCGCGGACACGCAGGCTGGTCTGGATCCAAGCTGGTCGCAAACCCACTATGTTGGTTTTCTCATGGCACGGCTCAATTGTGATTTTTTTGTGACTTCATTCTTGCAGGATAGGCTTTTTACTACTTTATATTTATACTTGTTTTAATTATCTAACATGTTATAACATTACAGAAACCATGTTTCATTCTTAAATAGTCTTTGCTTTTACAAAAATCGGCAATGTGTAATTAGATTGTGATAATCAGATGTTACAGTTGACAATTTATACCTTATATTTTGCAACTTTGCACTTAATAATCTGTAGAGGGGAAGTAACATTCTGTAGAATAAGAATTTGATGACATATTGACACAACAGCACTTCCTAGAAGCACATGTACATGCATACTTCTGATTTTTTGTGACTTTATTCTTGCACATTTGCTTTAGTAAGAACTGTTTGTTTCCTTTAAACAGCTAATTTTAACTGAGTAAAAATACGTCTGGTCAGTTACGTGAAAAGAGCTGTTTAGCTACCATATATGCAACAATAATGTTATCTTGCACATTTCAGACAGTAATTTCTGATTCTCTGAAAAGTTAATCGTTGCTACCATTCTTTTGAAGCCATTTCTGCGAGCAGATTTAATGGGATTACGATACTGTTTTAAGAGGTAGTAACTGATTCAATTTTCTTATCTTGAATCACTCGTAAGGATCTGAGCATACTGCTTAGATACTGTACTGAGTTACCGATGCAATTGCGAGGTATCAATACTAAGTTAACTCAGTATATAAATTATTCTATTCCGTGGAAGCTGAGATGGGAAGCTATACCTGCAAAGTAGAAGGCATTTGAGAATGACTACAGCGTTTCCACTTCTGACATTTTGTGTATAATATGGACATCCAAACGTGCAGCTTGCTCTTAAGAGCCAACATTAATCAGCGCTTTGAAAAAACGCCAAATAAAGTATTCACTGAATTTTATACGTGTACATAAGTACCTATTGTGTACTCGGCTAAGATAAGGGTGGATCTCTTGTCTGTCTATTTCCGAGACGACAAATTACCTGAATACCATTTTGTTTGACTGACCTACATAAAAACATAGTCTTAAGTGACGCTGATAAGTACAATTTAAGTTGCGAATCAGTAAGATCTGAAGTATTAATTTAGCTGTCATAAGACATTAATGAAAGATTAACATATATTACACCTTATAGATACAAAATATGTTATAGATTCATAAGATCGATTTCAGCAAACTGTAGTTGATATAATTACTTAGCTAGAAGAAATTTGATTTTGCAGCTTTTTCTCGCATAGGCAACAGTCAACACCCGTTTTGATTTTGGATATAATAGCATAGAAACTGGCCCGACGCGCCATAGGCAAAATACTTATAACATCGTCCGCAACTGACTGTTGCGAAATTGGTACCCCAAGTTTGGTGTAACCTTTATTTAATGCAGGATGTTGCACTCGTTTTCTGCTTCATATATCATGACACAATGGCATCTTTGTCCGTTAAACCAGATACCAACATAAGTAACAAAAATACAGTCTTTTAATCATTTTGTGTTTTTTCTTATTTCCAGAAACTGCAAACTTGTCTATTTGGAATGTTCTGCATGATCTCAAAAGGATCAGAAAACACTGAGTCCAAGTCGGTATCTGAATCCATTATTAATTAAAACAATAACTTTGTATGATCGTGACTGAAATTTGAGCTTTATCCAACAGTTATGTGTGCCATCTTAAACACTTTCCGATGTGTTAATAATTCTTTGAGAAATGAATCGTTGTTTCACATCGTTGAAAAATGTTATCAGTCTCAATGGTAGCTTGGCAATGTAATTACAGTGCCATTCTAACACATGGTGATCAGTTAAATTGGCTTCATCGGAATTAATGCCCAACCAGGCAATGATTATCTAACATCTAAACACTTTGTAACAAAGCTCGCAAGTGTAGAAAATGTAAACCATTGTTTTGAATGAAACAAAAACACTTTATTTAAATGACTGTAACAAAATTTAGAAAGATTCCTCATCAAAATTTAATGAAGTAGCTCAAACATAAAAATATTTGCTTGGCAAAGTTAATCTGTCATGTGCACAGAAAAATTTAATGTACTGCTTGCAAAATTGAACCTCAAATACTCAAAACAAATATATTGCTTGTCATGATAAAATAGGCAAAGAAAAATATTCATTTATTTGTTAAAGATGCAGGAAAACACAATTCTATCTGCTTAAAAGTCTAGCTTTAATTCACTATAAGATAATGACATGTTAACATGCTTAATGGAAGGAAACAATCAAATGCAACCATGCACGAGTTGTGTTGCATTTTTCATTATCCCAAATGAAATTGATTAAACCGAGTCTGTGATTATTTTCATTTTGTTGCATTCTATGCATTCTTTGCTTCTAATGGAAGTTTTACACATTTTATTTCAAATGTCACGGTTGTATAAGTCATCAGTTTTAAGTATAGTGCTTACACACAGTAAAGTTAAAATGGGGGATTTGAATTATGTAAACTAAGAGAATTATTCATACTTATCCCAGAGGTAGAGCTCGTTTATTTTCAGGTCGAGTAACTACAGTGTATCTTAATCATTTTCTGTACAATGCGGAAGCCAGTGGAGAAATACAACAGTGTATTTGTATCAACTGGTTTTACATATAATAGGGGAATAAAAAGGGGAAAATTCAATAATATATGTAAAGAATACTTTATTTACTTAATACTAAAAGTCAATGGTCTTTTTCAGGCCTATAAAAATTCAAAATTGCAAGGTGAAATAATTTTTAAGAAATGACATATCGGTGTCTATCACGCACAAGCTTACATCCACGTGTACCGTATATGTCTCCAATTCACTTAAGACCACTTTGGATATATTCCAAGAGCCTAAATCTTACTTTACATTAATATTCAGTATCGCAAGACTATTCAGGGGATAGCTACAGGAACTTATACTTAATGGGTCTTTTCATCAAGAAATAAAATTTCAGTAAAACAATTCATGTTAGTCTATAACGTGTACAAACCATTTCTATGAATATTTTAAAGAACAAACCGCCAGTTATATGGAAACAGAATCCAAAACGTATCATTAAAAACAAGTAATATTGTATTGTTTCAGGCAAAGTATGTTTACGTTTCAGATAAAAGTTTAGGTTTCAGGTAAGTCGACGCTTTAGTCTACGCTACGAATAATTCAAGAATACATATCAGATTTTTGTACAAAACGTTACTATTGTTATATTTGGGTTAGCTGTTCAAAAATGTCCATAAAAGGCATATGCTGCTAAATGTTTGCCTGTTATTGGGTTTATTCTATATCATTTGGCGCCTTCATCGATGCATAAGGTCTTTATCTATACCAGTTTTAAACAATGCTTGGAAAACTATGCTCGTTATATTCAAAAGGTTATAACCACCTGATATTTCTATGCCTTTTGAAATAAAATGTAAACTTGCAATGCACATACTTTATGACAAAATATGTGGCGATCAATTAACAAATAATATATATAACATTCTTACCAACACTGTGTAACTTATGTGTATAATATATTTTTATTTTGCTTTATGATATTTTGTAACCTAATAATGTCACCATAGTCCGTTTCACTTAGCATACCTAATCAATTCATTGAAATCGCAAAGTACCACTAAATTATACAGATGACAGTACACCCCTGTCGCAAACTGAAACAAAAACTGAACAAAATGGCGATTCCTTGACCTTTTTCAATAAAAACTGCTTGCAACAGTCTGGATTCTACAACTGAAGCTTATATAGCCTCATATGACATCGTTTGTCAAAAAGCACTAGATTTGTACTACCTCATATTGTTCATACAATTACATACGAAAACTAGATGTGTGGCCATAGGACACAGGTGCCCCCCCCCCCCCCCCCCCCCCCACTCCTGCCACTGTAACATGGTTTAATGACTCAGGTTAAACAACTTTTAAGATACAACATTCCTGTAAAGGTTTGTGACTCTACGTCAAATACTTTTGGAGCTACGCGCAACAAAACATTAAAATGACAATTTTTTCCTAGGTCAGGAGCCATAACTCCTACACGACTGAATGAATCCGGACGCAAAACCCAAGGTGCACAACTGCACATGCTGACCAACATTCCTGTAAACTTTGGTGACTCTAGGTCAAATACTTTTAGAGCTACTGGCGACACAACACTAAAATGACCAGGCAGGGGCCAAAACTCCTACACGACTGAATGAATCCGGACGCGAAACCCTAGGTGCACACCTTCACATTCTGACCAACATTCCTGTAAAGTTTTGTGACTCTATGTGAAATACTTTTGGAGCTAGGCGCGACACAACATTTTCGGAAGGACGGACGGACGGACAAGAGAAAATCTATATGCCCCCACCATTCATGGGGTGGGGGGCACAAAAAGAAATGTGTTTGAAATCATGTTTATTAAAATAAACTGAATTGCTGAAGTTGCGGTATAAAAGCCGGTATTGGCTTGATGATACGTATATTTACTAGTTTAATTACAAATCGGGATATTGATTTGTTTTCTTACAAACGTAATTTGTAACAGCTGTGTCCTGACATTTACGACATGTTTTATTTGATTCCCGGGATAACTGACGTGACGAAATGCATTTTAATGGAAAGATATGCGAGATTCCATCATACAAGCAAGAGATGATGTCAAAAAGCGAGATATGCAATTTGGCAATGGTTATTAACAATTCGATAAAAAAATCCGTCCTCAGGTCTAATTACATTCTTTTTCCCTAACAGTTCTTATATCGCCGTTGGGGTTCAAAACATAAATTTATCATCTATTACAACAAACTAGCAGTCGGTTTCATACAGTTGTCGTTTTTTGTGAAGTCACGGCAAATTATATACTGCAAAAAAGATAACTTTCTTTTACGTCTTATCTTCTGATATTTGAAAAAAAAAACTTACAATATTGTTTGCCACATTAGATTCTTTAAAATAAGAAATTGTGGAGACTTTCTAAACAAAACGCTTTTCTGATCATTTACAATAGCAAATTAGTTAAGTGCCTACATCTAGTTTCGTTTTTTTATTCGCTGTTTCATATGTTTTACTTTGTCCATGTAGTTTACATAAAGATAGCGTGATATCACCCGAACACTAACGTTACACTAACGGTGTGTAAAAGTATAATATGAACCTATTATCTTTTTTTTTGTTGGATGTGCGTCGACACATGATAGGTCATATGGGGACTTTCCAGCTTTAATGGTGGAGGAAGACCCCAGGTGCCCCTCCGTGCATTATTTCATCACGAGCGGGCACCTGGGTAGAACCACCGACCTTCCGTAAGCCAGCTGGATGGCTTCCTCACATGAAGAATTCAACGCCCCGAGTGAGGCTTGAACCCACATCCTATTATCTAAGTCGGCAATCTGAGTCTTAGAATCAATGCACCAAGCAGGCAAAGCGCATACTGTTTCCAAAATATGTTGCCACTCTAAAACGTCTTTAGTGTTGTAGATATAATTACCTCTCATATGCAGACATTATTAAACAGAGTCTGCTATTATTGTCTATGATTCCAAAGGATCTTCGTAAAAGATGTTTTAAAGATGTAACAGGAGAAGAAACTCAAAACAATCCTGATATAAATCGAGGCACATTTTAAACGCCGATTGCTTTCAAAAACCAGAACCTAAATAATATGCAGACAGTATTATTATTATATTATTATGATAATTAAAAGGCTTAGTGCAAGAATTGGGCTAAGTCACATTTTGATGAAAAAGGTGATATCGGTACCATTTCTTCTACGGTATAGTCTCCAGTATGACTGTATCCCGAACGACATGATGTCACAAGATTTTGAGATCATGGAGTCCATTCAAAACATGTTTAATAGAGTTCCACTTAAACCGGTGCTAGTGGGCGTGAGAGGTGTTGCATTTTCCATGACCTCTCATGAACAGATTCAATCAAACCGGGTCTGCTAATATTTTGCTTTGTTTGCATAATATGCTCTTATAGATTTTATTTACAGACAACTGCTAATTTCATCTTTAAGAATAACGCATGGACTAAAATAATCGCAGTATTTGTTGTTGTTTTTTTTACTCTTTTGATACAAAAATAATACATCAATAGGCATATTTACAGAACACAGTAAAATCAGGAAACAAATACACATATTTCATTTGACCCACTTCTAGCATAATTTTTGCTGGACTTAATCCTTTGCTTGATTCTGGAAACGTGTTATTTTTTTTTGTAAATGTCACAATTTGACAGAAACCCAAGACAAAAAGTATCTTCACTACACATTTAGGTATGTCCGTTACTAAGTTTTCTAAAATACATGAAAACAATGTATACGTTTTCAATTATTGCGTTTTTTTTTCTCAAAATAATCAAAATGTGACAAAGCTCCGTTCTTACATATGTCCTTCATTTTTTTAGAATGAAAGAATGCATAGAACATTCCCCATACACTTCCAGCATGCGCAATTACGCAGCCTCAAACTCGTTATCCATTCCGCTATTATATTTCATACTGCTATTTCCGTAATTCATGTAATTGTTTGATCGCCTGTAATCCGATCTCGCAGATTAAATGATTTACATGTTGACACGACATAATGCGTGTCTAATTTATCTTTAAAAACCTGCTGTGGCAAACGCTAGAGATTATTTTACATGAAAAGAAGATGAAGAACGTCGAAGTGTCATTAATGCTGTAATAAGTATGTCAGCCTATCAGGGGGAATACAGCTTCTTCTATTATCAGGAAAACATATTCTAACTTTTGTTAAAATGACGTTAGTAAGCTCCTTTGCGAAACACCATCTCACAAAACATGAACGTCATTGCAGGCAATTGCATCATGTATAAATGTGTTTGTCCCCCACTTTTTAAAAGTTAATGTGCGACTAGTTGTTACAGTTATACTGAAACGTGTTATATTTTCCTTGTTTCTTTATTTCTCAAGTCATCAGGGTCGGTTTACTCTCTTTGTACATTCTTTGTTCATGCTTACCGTATATCTATCAAAAGCTTTAAGAGTTTGACTGCAAGCTACAATAGTTTTCATAAATAATTGTTTTAATAGTGAACTTGTAATAATCCGAGGCATTCCAATTTGCAATGAGACTATTCTCATACCAGTCATACTTCGTTTACCTGGCTATTGGAGAACTCATGTGTGTTATGTTGTCTAAAACTTTGTTGTTA
This sequence comes from Mercenaria mercenaria, assembly GCF_021730395.1. Classification (NCBI taxonomy): domain Eukaryota; kingdom Metazoa; phylum Mollusca; class Bivalvia; order Venerida; family Veneridae; genus Mercenaria; species Mercenaria mercenaria. The sequence continues at coordinate 20,049,733 of NC_069370.1, read as the reverse complement.
AGTTTTCGCTTCGTTATAGCGGTAATTAAAACTTCAAACCGGGAGAAAAACTGTCATAAGAAATGATACCGTACATAGCATCGAAGATACAAAACAATCACATCATATTCATATACAGTCATAGATTCATTAGCGCAGTGTCAACATACAATAACTGATTCGGTAATATTTCGTTTACAGTTACAAATCGTATCGCTCTAGAAGCAAAAAGTATGCTTCTACAGAGAGAATAAAGAACATTCCTAGTTCAATGAGCATCTGATTCAATACCTATGTAAATCGGACGTCGTTTAACTGATTTTGGTAAGATGCACCCAGGTGTTAGTGAAACGGACCGCGAACGACAAGAAGAAGTGAATAGGACTACAATATCAGGTTTCAGACAATAAAGAATAGCCACACTGTGCGTGTTTGAAAAGAAAAGATGTGACAACATTAAAAGATGTTACTAAATACTTCTTTACTTATAGATCTTTGTTTGCGTGCCCAACCACTACATACAGATGCCAGTTTCATCGTAAAAATAGCGCAGCTGTTAATGTATACTTATGGCATTAACAGGAGAAATTGCTCCTGATATGTATTACTTCTTTCAGTTGGCATATTTTATGAAAGTACATAGAGAGAACATCTGGCAAAAATGACGTCATATGACAGTAATATGAAGGCGTGAAGACTGTAAAACATTTATATCTAGATGAAATGTTACGTATTTATGTTCTTTAAGTAGGGAAAAATGCAATTGTTTCTATCATATAAATCTATAAAATTATTTTTATCAGAATGATTAACAATTTACTTCCTCTATTGCTTAAATGTCACATTGCAAGAAATGTAACACTGTGTTTTCAGTGCGATTTTCCCTAGATCTTTTGAGCTATTGCTACATATGTAAATCACATTAACAGATATTTGATGTCAATGCCATTATACCTATGTTCTAAAGTTCAACCTGCTGTTTTGCTTTATGTGACTGTATAAATTATTTTCACTTCTTTGAAACAGTAGATAAACCATAATGTACGAAAAGCTCCTCTTGTTTTATATCTTATCAACACTCTCAAATGTGTTTACCGCAAATGAAGCATTCAATAACGTCATTAATCCCAGGTAAATAGCGCGTAAAATTACTGAATACAGGAAAAGCAGTGCAATTAAGAATAATTTTGAACAGTTATAAACATCTAGTTCATAAAGCATGCATATTTTGCCATTGATCATTGAGTTAATTTGAAATAATGGGATAGTCACAGGTTTAATTTACTGTCAACATGATATTCTGTTAATAGTTTATGTTGACGTTGTTCAAACTAAATGACGCAAACACGGTTAGAAAGAAATGCTGCGGAAGTGACTTTTAACTCTTAGCATCAAGTTTAAAACTAAAGCAATTCGGATCCTCTTAAGACGAGGAACGTAGTACGAACTGCCATTGTAGTTCATGTTTTGCAAAACAAACCAGAGGAAGAAAATAATTATATTCAACCCCACTTTAAATCTTCATCGGGACTTTTATTGAAATAGACCAAATGGTTTTCTATTACATGTGTATTTTAATTTCATCTGCATTTTCAAAGAGTTTTGAAACTGACTGGTAAAGAAGAGTGGTGAAAATTTATTCGCTTAAATCTTCAGCGTCTTGTAAATGGTATTGTCATTATTATCTAAACGTTTATAGGTTAAAACGCTGCTTTGTGATCATATGGTTACAGAAGTAAAACGTCTTACCTTCATCATTTTAACAAAGTTTGCAGTTAGTTAGCTAGCATTAACTACTTATACATAAAAGTGTTACTTCATCATATACATGATAAAGATTTTTTCAAATAAATGATTTCAATTTTGTAACCATTCTTTTAGGAATTTTAAAGTATAACCATCTGCGTCCGCGTAATAAATAATATAAAATTAAATTGGAGACAGACACCAAAATGCACTCACATGGTTCTGTCGAGAGGCTCCAATAGCTGAATAAGTCCTGTTGAAAAATTGATAATGCCTTTATTTTATCAAAAACCTATACAAGTTTGCCTTTATTATGTCTCCCCTAATTGTTTTCCTATCCATTAGTTATAGGTTTGAATATCATTAATATGGAAACATTATTGGGTCCATTGCCTCCTTCTGTTGCACTGACAGAAAAACTGTATGTGCAATATTAAAAGTAGTGCTTTTTAAACCATCCTATTGGACGTGTTTTGTATTTGGACAGTTCCTTTATCTATTTTGACCAAAAAAAAAGAAAGTCTTACGGAACTTAAAATGCTTACCATGCGTTATTTGAGAAGTTCAGGATTACAATATATACTTTTACCAGTTTTGTTACAAGCTTGGGTATCGATTTGTTTGTTTACAAACCTTATTTGTAACAGATGTCTTCATCGCGGCATAAATCATTTCAATACGTAGAAAATGTTATTAATTACGCATGGCTACAACGGTATACATGGTTTAGCTTTAAACAATGCGGCAGACCGAGCAAGTTTACTTGAATTATTTCACGAAGATACTTCTTCATATATATCTATCACGAGTGCTTTGGATTTTAGACTGACCTTAGAAATTATAACTACTTGCAGAAGTAATCGCCAAATTCATTTAAAATGTAAAATATCCGCCAATATCACACGACTATTGTATAATATAAAGGATATTTGAGCCTTGCCATGAGAAAACCAATATAGTGGGTTTGCGACCAGCATGGATCCAGACCAGCCTGCGCATCCGCGAAGTCTGGTCAGGATCCATGCTGTTCGCTTTTAAAGCCTATTGGAATTGGAGAAACTGTTAGCGAACAGCATGGATCCTGACCGGACTGCGCGGATGCGCAGGCTGGTCTGGATTCATGCTGGTCGCAAACCCAGTATGTTGGTTTTCTCACGGCGCGGCTCATTTGTTTGTTTCATACTGAATACAAGATACAATATTATCACAAGCGGCAGAGCCACGAGTAACAATGTAAGATATGAAAGATATTTTGATCTAACATGTAAAACAAACACATTTTTCTTATTTCATGTGTTTTGACTAAATTGTGTTTATCTTAAAATGTAAAAATGTAAATGCCAGAAAATACATTTTGTCTTTATAAACATTATAAGCTGCCCATGATGTAGGAATCTGATTTCATTTTCACCCCACTCCCATAGTAATGTACGTCACCATTATGTCATTTGCATTTTTTCTACAGTCTCACGCAATGATTTCATGCCAAAAACGATTAACCTCTGTAAATACGTTATTTCTGTACAAAGATAACTTAATTAAAACGCATCAAAAAAAAAATTAACAAATAGGTTAAGCATGATTTTGGTATCGAGTGGGAGTGACGTCAATTCCGGGTTGATTCATATATTACTGTTTTCCAGAAAAGAGCTTGCCATCAATCACACATAAATTTCCGAAAGAAAGGAAGGCAAATGTTACAGGCTTCCTGTCATCAATTTTTTTTCAAAACCATTATCAAACGGTATGCTTTCAAATGTACAACACAATTCTAATTCTTCCTTCTGTTTTTCTTGATAACTGCGACTTCTACGAAATGGCACAAACCACCAAAGATCTGTACTTTTGTAATCCAAGAACATATTTTGTAATATGACATACAGAGCAGGTAATTTATCCTATCTTACATCAATTGTTGTCACCTTTTTTAGACAATGGACAGCCAACAAGAACTACTTTAAACACACTCGATTACCTTGATTTTCACGTTCACAACAAATTACAAATGAGCTTCCGAAAGAAAATGTCGTTAATTTGGAATTTTGCCCTTTGTGTATATTAGGTCCCCTACAATCATGTCATTTTCAATGCAAGATACTTTTATTGAAATATATATATATAAGCTAAAATTAATATTGCACATCAAACGACGTATACTCCGATATTTTTAGGCATAAGACAGATGAAAGACATACCTATGAGGATGATCTAATACTTGTACTCTTGGTCCACATTTGTTAAATCAGGTTTGTATGTCAGTAAAAAGCATTCCCCTACGCCACAAAATCGATATATTACAGAGACTATGTTTCTTTGACATTTTAACCTCGAAGGACATGCAAAACGTCAGCAAAGGTTTTAAAATGCTGCCTTCTTAACTACTTAAACAGATCTGAAAATGCATTACCGCCATCATACGGCAGCCTGTTAATTTGCTAATTGTAGACTAGAGACATAAGTTTGACTTTGATTTTGTAATATACTGTCTATACAGATTTAATACTTATGTATATTTTCATTTAAAAAATAGAAATTGATTATATTTTGTATTCATTGTTTTTTCGTATAAATAATGGTTAAAAGCATGTTGTGAATTATTTGATCTAAAATGTTCCTATGACAATTTATTCCTTTTTAGACGTAAGTAATTTTGAAATTGAAGGAATCATAGTACGAAATTAACAATCTCGTTTCTGTTCTATTTATATATACATTTTTAAGAAGTACAAGCAAAAGTAACATTAATTCAAACTACATATCATGGACACCATTATTACTGAATTCTTAAAAACTAGGGTATCATGCAGACACCTATCTTACTGGTTTCAGTCTTGTGTCTTGTGTCAGTTTTGTATAGGACAAATGTCTCAAAATGATGGATTGCTTAAAATTTCGTTATAATGAATAAGATTATTCATGCTATTGTGGCACGATAATCATTAAGGCGCGGAGCATTGGATCCTTCCCAACAGACGCCTGTGAAATAAATGACTGTTATATTTAGAATCTAATTTTGTATTTCGTATTATGGCTCCATGGTGACCTGCATGTTTTGTTGGAAAGCATGCAGACTAATATGGCGAGTTTTTGTCTATTCTAAGATGAACTGCATTCTCAATTCTTTTTTCAAAATAAGTTTCCTTCAAACATATAAGCGAAAAAAAAAATACACTTCAAGATGAATTTTGGTGACACTAGGGCGAAATAATTTAAGTTCAAAAAGCTCCATTTGCTCCAACGTTGAACTATATATTAAGTTATTGGCTTGGCACTCTTTCAAAAACTGTTATTTCATTTTTGTTTGTAAAACATTATTTTTCATTTCGTTTTTCAATACAGCAATTACATTTCTTAATAATATTTTATTCTAGACTTTTAAAGCCATTTATGTCTGTAAGAGAAACAATTACTTGCTCAAGATGCCAATCTTTGACAAACACAATGACTTCTCTTTCTAAATTGAATTTTGCTTTGTCGTCCTCTAAATTGCTTTTGGTGAAACCAATAGCGCCTGATTTCGAACTCACAGGGGAAATTTGAGTAATAACGTTTATTTGTATATCGTATTTTATTCATTATTGAATCTAGTGTGATACTGATATATCAGTCAAATGCAACACATACAAACGCTAATTGGATCGATTGATATAAGATGTATTACGTTTCTTTCAAGAAGCTAGGCGATTTGTTACATATTCCTCCGTATGTAGTAAATTCTAGCGAAGAATTAGAAATTGACTTATTTAGTGATGGTCATACACATATCAAAATTATACGACTGTATTCCATTAAATCAAACAAGGGCTGTATGCTTCCCATGCTGCCATATCTAAGGCACCTGCGTGTGTAATTTACAGTGTCAAGTAAGCTGTGACCTTGACCTATGAACTTAAGACTCACAAATGTTCATCAGTCGTACTTTAAAGTGTAATGATCCCAAGCGCTCTTCAGCATCATACATTTATTTCCGACCTCATGGTCACTCTGACCTCTATCAATTGAAAAGGGCTCAGCTACATAGCAAAGACAAATATGATACGGAATTTAATGCATCATTTCTAGCTATCGACAAGAAGCCATGTTTTCGGTTCAACATCACTGAGGTCTTGATCTTTTACCTAAACACACCTTAAACAACAGAGTTTATCTAGTGAAAACAAGCAATTACAACCTCAGAAGTTTGACTACTGTAGGCAAAAGCGTTCTCTAGTTATAGATTTGAAAGTGTCTACTAAAACAAAAACAATGTAATGTTACTACAGCGCCTTAACATTCACAGGATGACGCAATATGTTAAAATGAAATGTTAAACAAAATATCTGGACATTAAGTTCAAGGTTTTGGATTAAAATATAATTAGCACGAAGGCCTTTAGAAAGCATGAAGCACAATCATGCAAAATGATATCAAACTAGGTTTGACAGATAGTTATTGGAAGCTGCAACATCCAAGCTAACACAGAACACTATTTCAAGTGCCCTCTATATGCCCCAATTATGATAAGCCACTGGGTCAATTGTTTACTGGACATGCACGCAGCAGCATCGTTGTAAATGTAGCTGATAAAACTTTGTTAGAAACAACAATAACCTTGGACAATAATAAGTTGTCCCTCTTTTCTTTATTCCAAAGAAGCATTAATTGGTATACATATAAACATATAGTGATGAAATTAAACATGTATGTATTAAATGTGTATCGAAAAGTCAAAGGTAAGGTAGAAGAAAAGAAGCGATAGGAATAAGGAAAGTGGATCAAACAGGTATAATTATTTTCTTCGTTATTGCAACCAGACTAATATCAGATGCTATAAGTTTGTTGTCAGGATCGTTTTGGAGTATTAGAGATAAAGGAAAGGTCAAGGCAAGGCTGCGTTGTAGGGTTAAAGTAACACTGACATTATAAAGGAAATTCTCCATTACTATATATGAAAGGAAAGAGAGGACACTTGAAATAGATTACTATTGCACGTTGAATTGACAGACCAGATAATGTAAGAACACATTCGAAGTACGGGGAGAATTTTCACGACAGCAACATGACACTTTAGAACAGTTTTATAAAAGTTAATAAGATCAATAATAAAATCCTTTAGAAGCATTCCCTTTAAATGTCATTTCGAAGCACGCAGCTAAGCTAAGAAATAGTAGATAATTTGAGTCTGGTTACGAGAGGTAGTGATATCTGCGACCACGATTATAGAAATATAGAATAATTATAAACATTTAAATAGCGTAAATAATACTCGATAAAATAACGTGTGGATATAAAGCCGACTTTTATAATTATGAAAATCAAATGCCTCGATAAATTATTAAGCAAAGCTGTAAACGTGAGCTGAAATAACCTGAAGCCATACAGTGTGAATTAGTGAACAATATGTTCTTTTATGATTTATATTACAAAAGTAATTTTCATTTGTAAAGAAATTTAATTTTACTAAGACTATTTTGGGCAACATATAAATTAAAAGCTTATAAAGATGAAAGGAAGTATGGTATTAAATTTCAACATCAATAACGCCACGAAGCTCATGCAAATGAATTATTAATATGCACATTGTAACTTAGGGAATAAAAGAAGCCATTGTAAATATGAAATGTAATGCTGAAAGCTGTAATTGTGTTCTAGTATGGTATAAGATAGAGTGCTACTCTCTCATAATGACGAATGGCATAAAGGTCTTTTAGTAGCGGGGAAGAAATTTCACTATTTCACGGCGCGCAACAATGCGATACGACGCGCGACAATGCGATATGACATTCGTCAAAATGTCGCGATGTCGCTACGCAATCGTCCGTCAACTTGGCAATTTTTGCACGATATGTCACGATGTCGCGTTGTCGTCCGTCGTATCGTATTGTCGCGCGTCGTATCGCATTGTCGCGATGTCGTATCGTTTTGTCGCGATGTCGTATCGCATTTTTGCGCGTCGTGTCCTGTATTTTAGCGACGCGCGACAATGCGATACGACGCGCGACAATTCGATACGACGAGCGACATTTTCAAACGGCAGTGGCGCGATGTTGTGTCGCATTGTCGTGTGTCGCCTATGCGCCAATAACACGACGCGCGACATCGCGATACGACACACGACAATGCGACACAACATCGCGCCAATGTCGTTTGAAAATGTCGCGCGTCGTATCGCGTTGTCGTGCGTCGTATTGCATTGTCGCAAAGAAAATGACAAAATCTAAAAGTTTTTGACAAAAAAGACGACATCTGTTCGTCCGTCTATACGGAAAAGTACGGCTATCCAGCTTTTATCCTCAATTACGTACAGACGGACGAACAGATGTTGTATTTTTTGTCACAATCATTCAGATTTTGTCATTCTCTTTCAAAACAAGTTCTTATTTGCAGTTCTATACAAAAAAAAAATATTTTATAAGCACTTTTTCCTTAGTTTACTGCTTATATTTTAAGCCAAAAATGGCAAATTTCAGCATATGTTCCCGACGGCGTGCCCGTCTGGGAAGAACATTGTTTTTAATTTTCGATTAAGCAATACTACTTATCAAAAGAAATTTCAGTTTGATACCTTACTTTTAACTCTTTTAATAAAAAAGTGAAATTGATGAATTGTTCGAAAAAATACGACCAAGATAAGCCGGTATTTTAGTGAACACCGGTATTTATTCAAGTGAACATCGTTCAAAGTACGACAATGCGAAACGACATAGCGACAATATCGTTTGAGAATGACGTTTGTTGTATCGCATTGTCGTGCGTCGTATCGCATTGTCGCGGTGTCGTTTCGCAATGCCGTGCTATTAGCACATAGGCGACACACGACAATGCGACACGACATCGCGACAAAGTCGTTTGAGAATGTCGTGTGTCGTATCACATTGTCGCGCGTCGTATCGCATTGTCGCGCATCGCTAAAATGCAGGACACGACGCGCGACAATGCAATACGACATCGCGATACGACATAGCGACAATGCAATATGACGCGGGACAATGCGACACGACGGACGACAATGCGACGCGACATCGTGACATATCGTGCCAAAACTTTTAACTCAAGGGACGACATTGCGAAGCGACATCACGACATTTTGACGAATGTCATATCGCATTGTCGCGCGTCGTATCGCATTGTCGTGTGTCGTATCGCATTGTCACGCGTCGTATCGCATTGTCGCGATGTCGTATCGTTATGTCGTGCGTTGCCTTTGAGAGGCGACGAACGACATTTGATATGGCACTTACAGGATTCCGTAGGAAATAGATAACATGTTTTTCTACCCAACCTTGGTAAATGTGTTACATACAGTTTTCTGGGATTTTCTATTAGTTTCCATTATTTATCTGTTATATTCCATACAGATAATGATATTAACGAATGGACAATAGTAACCATATTACAAGATGAAATACGTTTGTTCTGCAATTAAGATTATCTATATCCTATGTCTTTTACATAAATGGAAAAGTTGGCAAAATTGTGTTAAGCTGATGTTACCAAATACAATGCTAAAATGCGTGATAAGCTAAACTAGGCAAAATAAAAATCAAGTAATGTCAAAACCTGCAACAGTGATATGACAAAGTGGGATATGCACCTTTAAATGCATTTTCTAATCCCATTGTTATACCCTTGATATTAATAGCTGTTTTAAATAAGTTTAACTTAAATTGTACTTAATTATCAAACACACCGAAAATGATATACGGGACAACATAAATATGAAAAATGGATATTCAGGGCATTGCCTCTGATAGGGAAGGAAGTGGTGTCAATTGTTATAGAGGCTGATTTATATTAATATTTCCCAGATAAAAATTGTAAGTTGGTGCCATCCATCATACAAAGCTTTCAGACGAAAGATATTAAGTTAGTATATATAAGAGTCGCTGTATCAAATAATATATTACACTCTTTATGTCTAAACACCACAATTCCAGACGCATTATGGTTAAATATACATGAATGAAATAAATAAGGATACAAGTAGGTTGGTAATTAATGCATTATATTGTATGCTAGGTGATAAATAAAGGTAGGTGTTAACAAAAATATTTAAGGATATCGATTTTATTCAAAGAAACTTGTCCAACTGAATCTTTCTGCTCTTTTTTATGTATTTCTGTAAGATAATTTATGCGGTGGATCTAAATGGTTCAGTTCTCCGATATCATACAACAAGAAAGGAGGTAAGCTTATTGCGAAAGCTAGTCAGTGGCCGGTTTATTATGCTAATATTGAACATAAATGAGACTGAAAGAGTTGTTAAGTACATTAACAGGTATACCATCGCCCAGTTACGCAAAAAGGGAACAACTTTCATTCAGAAAAAGTATTTTTGGGTTTATATATGCAAAAGCTGGTTCTCAGCTTGACAATGCATTCGCAATTGCTCACAAAGAAAGGAAGGTAAAACAAGCCTCCATGGGATTCGATAGCTTTCGTTATTTTCGTTGTTTTTCAACAACGATCCTATCGTATGTCGGAAGGTATATTAGTCATAATGATAGACGGACGTGTTCCGTGTATCCAGTCTGTGCAGCCTTCGACCATAACCGAATGTAATATTTCCTGACAACCGAATGTAATATTTCCTGACAACCGGAGGATGCTGAATCTGCATAATGGAGAATATGAAATTGACCACTTCCTGAAGTCCAGAGCATTTTCCATTAATTTTGTATTGCTGCCAACGCTGTATTATTAAGCTGATTGGCTAATTACAGCTTAGAAGTACAAGTTTAACTAGAAACGTCTATTGTTCTCTATGACTTCGTGTCATGTAGTGTTAAAATACTGACCTGACAATGTCAGACGTGAATATTGATGTTTTTCATTCCAACAATTATGAATGTTCGACCTCAGACAAAATTGACTATTAATGACGTCATCATAATGATAAATTACCAGACTTATGACAATTCATTTTTGTTCTGATTTTTATATAAATAATGACCGATTTTTTTGGACTTTTTAGCAATTAAATGGTAAAATTATATACTTGATAAAATATAAGTTAGGAGTTACTTGATAATTCATAACATAAGTTTGACTGAAATGATATATGTGGCATAACTGATTACTCTTCTTCCTCTACAAACTTCTGAGAATGTATCTGCCAGGTTGTTATATCAGTTACATTGTAATTAAGGCAATTTCGCAATTTGCAGATTTTGTTGTGAAGAAACTGAGCTCTGATAACCCGTTTTGTATAAATCCATAGTTCGCAACCATATGCTAATATCTTCATTTCAAATGCGTTTCGAATCAGGAATCTATACACATCGAAAAGCACGATAAAACATCGACAGACAAAACATCGACACTAAATTTCATCGATGCTTCTGAATATCGACATGACAGAACATATATGCATCAACACGACAGAACAGAGAGCCGAATACATACCGAAAATACAGCGTGTCGAAACGTAATGTCGACCACATGTCACGGACTAACTAACTAAAGTTGTTGATTGATAGTCCGATGTCATTAAAAATCAGATAATCTATGTAACGCCACGCGAGGTATTTGCTGCATACCGGAAGCCGGCCACGGAAAAGCATGCGCACTGAAGCAAATTTATAAAGATTGATGTGTTTCTCAAGATATGAACACCCAAGACTTGCTTCTCCAGACCAGAAGGGAATATACAAAAAGATTTCAAAGCCAATCAATTGAAATTGCCTGTTTTATTAAACATTAGCGTTTTGAAGTTTGCTGTAATCATGATTAACACTTTGGATCATAGAAAAGCATAACAGTGTGAAACAGTCGTTATTTTCATTTTTACACCACTCAACAAACGCGTCAACAGCGTTTCTGTATGAGTCGTAATTAAACTATCATAAAAGATGATATTTTGGTCGACTATGCTGATCTGTATTTAGAGACCTGAAATCCGACTGAGTTGTACTTTAAATTTGTGGTAAAAATGTAAGACACGTCATGTTTAGGTTGATTATAAGCTAGAAACAGCTGTGATATGACGTCAGTACGTGTTTGTATGCAAGAAGGTGATTCCGCAAACAGTTTCGTCTGAGTTATCTTCGTTAATCATGTAAATAATATATATCAAATTTCGAAAGGTATGGTAACGTCAATAGCATCTTCTCTAATACTACCTGCAGACGATATTTACTTGCGTAATTTCCGTCGTGTTTTAATTTGATTCGTTGCTATGGTGCTGTGGCCACCACGACTATTCATGATAAACATTGATCAACTTCCTGAAATTATTTTTATTCATTTTATTAAAAGACGCATTCTATTTCTTAGAATATGACATGACATGCTACTGAGATATCTACGGTACAAGTAGGTTAGTTACTTCACAAAAGGTTTCGATTTCGCAAGACTTTGTCTATTATTTACGGATTCCGATAATCCTGTAAATAATAGATAATTCGAAGAATATATGGGCGTATGAGAAAGAGATTGTATCTCCTAACGAACAGGTTTTTATTTATCGCTTCAAGCATGTCTATTTCATCAAACATTCTACATTGTCAACTTGAATATTTAATTTTATTGTACGGCTTTCTGAAATATTATGAATACTAATATCACGACAATGGTTAAGGTAAACAAGAAAATTCTTCCCAGACAAAACACCTTTCATCTCATTTCCACAAGACTTAAGTGTTAATAATTATATATTTTAAATGAAGTATGTTCCCAATGACATCACACTGTCAAAGTAATAGATATTGTTCGAGGAATAAGTTTTCATGGTGTTTATAGACCTGTGAGGAATTTGTTAATCGAAAGCGCGTAACGAGCGAGGTTTTCATCTATAAACCCCATGCAGACCTATTTCGAGTATGATAACTTGCCTACATGCTTCATTTTTTTAAACAGTCCAGGTTAGTTTCGGCTTTGTGAAAACGTTTTTATATATAACTAAACACAAATAAATAAAAGTAAGCACCATACTATTGTCCGTAAGTATTGACCTGGCACTCATTAGTCTTCGCCAATACTTTCGGGCGTTTTCGTTATTTTACGCGATGTTTGTATCTAGATTTATCAAAATAATCAGTTTAGATAACCAACGGTACAGTGGTGTAATGGTAAGCTCTCCGACCTGAAAGCACGTTACCAGGAGTTCGAATTCTTTTCTAACCATTTTTAAATAACTCCTTGTGTTTGAACTTTGTATATATAAAATATTATTTTAACGAAACATTTCATTTTGTGTCATTAACAACAGTTATTTGAATTGTCCGTTGAGTGAATGATTGCTGATCCGGTCCTGAAAACATTTTATAGAACGGTTTTATGTGCGTAGAAGAATGTTAATCGATAGTAGAGCATTTCGTTGATGAATCATGTTAAGTGTGACAAGTTTTCCGTCTGTTAATTTTCTGATAAAATAAAAAATGAAATAAAAAAAACACAAAAAAAAACAATTTGGTCAGATAGAGGTCTCGAACACACAACCATTAGATTAGTGGAAAAAGACTTTGTCCGCACAGCTATATCTGCACATGATACATGATGGTTTATAATTAGCTTTTCAATACATGTAGTTATATCGTTATTTAGGTTCGGACACCGAAAATTAATTTACGGAAACATACGGAATATTCATAAGTGACAGGTCAATACATACGGACAATGTGTGCTTGAAATTGTCGAGCACTCTTGATATACCGATATGCCCAACTTATTATGTTTGTAGTAATTAGAACATGACACTAAGTCTTGTGTTGCATGAAAAACTCGTGCACATTTGTAAAACATTGAGAAAAGTATGGTCTCTTTCTGAGGCCTGCAATGTGTGTTTAGTCAAATGTTAAAACACATTCTTCCGTAAAATGGATATATCAGGATTTTAGGAAATCTTTGAAGAAACTGTAAGTTTTTTTTTAGTTTTTACTTAAATACACAATGCCGTATTCAGCCATATTTAAAAATGTATCATTATATTATTACAAAAATGCATGATATCTATATCAGTGTATCATGAAACACAGTAAGCTGTCTGGTCCGGATTTCGCATGCCCATGACGTGACACATAAGTCGCGCAACTTTGTTCTCTTATTAGACCAAAATATTAACAGCATTAAACATAAACGTAAGCACTTTTCGAGAGATACTGAACAGGCTGGTAACATTGCCCGATCGGGCTTATCTGCTTATGACACTAAAAGTAATATTTCTTGACAAATAATTTCAAACTTGGTCCATTTATTAAGCATTACATATAATGCTTATCAAGATAGAAATAACTTTGTTGCCTTCGGTTTAGTTAGAATTACTTCCCTTTTTCAGATTTTTATGATGCATAATTTTTGAAGTCCAAAATTATTATGTTTTAATGCAATGTTTAAAACAGAAAAGGGTTCAATGGCTTTCTAGTGCTCCAAACTTGAGCGCCAATACCTTTATTCTATATATTTAGGGTAAATACTTTGTTTCTAGTGCAGATGTATGAGCAATTTTTTTAGGACTAACATTTCTTATAATGTTGTAAGTGAAAGCAGAGTAAAATGTTTACATTCATGTACTAGCGCAATAATTTAGAGTATTAGAAAGCCATTTAACCCTTTTTTGTTTTCAACTTAGCATTAAAACATTGTTTTTTTGGACTTCAAAGATTATGCGTCATAAAAATTTGAAAAGGGGAAATAATTCTACCAAAACTGAAGGCAACCAAGTTATTTTTTATTCTAATTTGTATCATTTGTTATGCTTAACAAATGGACCAAGTTTGAAAGAAATATCTTCATTACTTTTCAAGAAATATTACTTTTTGTGTCATAAGCCCGATCGGGCAATGTTACCAGCCTGCTGAAACTTTTGTGTTTTCTTGACTATATTCTATACTGTCAAACACTTTTTCTTAGTGTAAGTTCACATCGAAGCCCTAGGGTAGAGTAGAGACTGACTCTATACTCGATAATTCACTTGAACGGTATAAGTTAGTACATCAATCGTACCTTCCCTGTTGAAGAGCTGAACTCTGCAAACTCCACGGCGAGGTAGGGTTTACTTGTTCCCTGCTTTTCATCACAGCGCTCGATGTGCTCGGAAAAAAAGTTTTACATAATTCCAGGGCCCAGTGTCTGATTGGTCAGTTACTTTACAGGTGGGAGTAAGTATCATTTACACAACAGCCAACCTCCATAGAGCTTCGACGTGAACTTAGCCTTAATGTTTACATTTACTGGCCTTGGGAAATTCTCTTTAAAAGGCACTTGGGTTGTAAGAAACGGAAATGTAAATCTCGGCATTTTTGTTCTGTCATATCAACAGCAATAGATAAAAGTCTGTTTTGGACATAGTATAAAATGTTTATGTTGTTACTGTTCTTTTTTTCTTTCAAAAATAAGTTCAACTTTATTTAGCTTAATATATAAAATAGTGAGCTCAACAGAGATGGCACATGACTACTGATTACGAGGTTTGTAGTTCGAGGCCTTAGTTTTCTGTGGAATGGTAAGGATTCGACTGAATATAATTACATTTACAAGTCATTCGCCATCCACGACTGACTCACGTGGAGAAGTTGTAAGTTATTTGTGGAGGTAAATTAATTTTAGTATAGAATCAAGGAATCTGAAATGAAAAACTGTTAGATAAACGGCATAGTATCGTCAAACTTTGTACAATGCAATATACAAATAGCGTCTCAAGGCATAAAAATGTCAACATTATTTGATATGAATTAACAAGATTCGGAAAATTTTTATTTATAAAACGAAAAATGTACTTTCTCAAATCCTACCCATATCCACTCGTTAAACACATGTCTTTAAAACTTTTTCAACCGTAGGTTCATCTTTTTTAGACAAACAAGTACAAGTTTGAAAATAATGTTCCATGTAAATCGTACATAAATTCTTTACATTCTTTTCATTACTGGATACAAGGGCTTCCAGAAAAAAACGCCCTTTCCCAGGAGAACACTGAAAACCGATTAAATAATAACTTTCCTTCAAAACATAGAGGGACATTTCTGTTTCTACAATATTGTAAGAAAGACGAAAAGTATTACTCCGGCTAGTAGTGTGTTTATAACATATACAAACATTCCTACATCTACAACATACGGAAGATAGGACACTTTAAATAACAAAAAATGAGACTCGACAAGTCGTCGAATACAGTTTAGGTTGCAACATTGTTTAAGATATAATGTTGATGTAAAGCAAAAGAGCAGCGTACGTCAATTAAACTTAATTTTTCTTACGCAATGTATAAGTTGAAAGCCAAAATATTGAAATCATCAGAAAAAAAGATAGAACTTTCAGACTATGGTGCATTTTCTCGTCCTATAATTTTAAATGACTCAGTTGGACGAACTTAATGTCACTGTACTGTCAATGACTCTGTCTGTAACGTTGAATGCAGTATAAAGCTAATGATTTCAATTTGATATATTTTGATTGTAATCCAGGATCTGTTCGACAAGGATAGGCCGTTGAAAAGAGTTTTCGCAGTAGTCACTAGTATCCACTCAGTCGCAAATAGAATGTTATTCATTTCAATAGTTCGTGTACTAATTATAGATGCAACACATAATACATTTGAAGCAATTACTGTAAAATTAAAATTAAGATTTATTCTAAATTCATTGCTTTAAAATGGATATTCAGTCAAAATCCCTGTTCCATGGTCTTGAACTATGTTAAACTGATCGGAAAATTATATCTAAAACAGACTACACAGTCACTCACGCACGCACATTTGTAACGTTTCAGTGCCACACAAATCCCGTCGGTGAAAAGCTAGCTCATCACCAAAGGTGATTTAATGTGCATATATACTGTCATTTTACTCCAATGACAATTGACAGGTTTACAAATTTGCATATTAATGGAACTACTTCCCTTTTATGCATTCAGTAATCGTTACATTACTTTCCCCTCCGAGAAATCTCGTCCCGAGATTTGGCCTAGGAAATACATGGGTAAGGCAACTCCAGTCCGGCAGTTGACTTCATCCCACCGCTGCCACCATTTGTAACGTTTTAGTGCCACACAAATCCCGTCAGTGAAAAGCTAGCTCATCACCAAAGGTGATTTAATGCGCATATATACTGTCATTTTACTCCAATGACAATTGACAGGTTTACAAATTTGCATATATATTTATGCAATTACTTCCCTTTATGCATTCAGTAATCGTTACACATTTACTGTAAAGTTTTGCTTTTCAGTGATAAGCACGATATGCTTCTCATGCTTAAATCGTATAGACAGGGGCCGTATTCATAAAGCATCTTAAGTATAAGTTTTGACTTAAGTTGAAGATTTTACTTAAGTTTGTAGTGATTTCAGCTTAACTCCAAGTAAAAAACTTAAGTCCTATTCATAAAACAGCTTAAACTTAAGATACGTAAGAAATAACTTAAGTCAGAAAACAAAATGGCGTCGTGAGTACGATTAAAGTGTTGTTTTTCAGATAAAAGCACTTTAAACATAATTGTGCATGTTGTATCTGTCTGAAATTAATGTTCTTTTTTAATGTTTACGTCCACAATAAAAGCCAAGAATTACTTATTAAGTTGTTTTATGAATAACAAATATACTTAAGTAAAATAAATTTCTTACATAAGTAATACTTAAGTAAATAATCAATTTCTTATACTTATACTTAAGATGAATACGGCCC
Source organism: Mercenaria mercenaria (assembly GCF_021730395.1). Classification (NCBI taxonomy): domain Eukaryota; kingdom Metazoa; phylum Mollusca; class Bivalvia; order Venerida; family Veneridae; genus Mercenaria; species Mercenaria mercenaria. The sequence goes on along the minus strand of NC_069370.1, from coordinate 20,032,410 downwards.
CAGGTCTGATAATCATTATAGACCTCTTAAGCGGTCTATAAGTTATTTGCACATTTTCTAGGGGAACATTGAAAACCGACTAGATAGGACTTTCCTTCAAAACACAGAGGGACATTCCTCTTTCTACAATATATGTAAGATAGAAGAAACACATTATTCCAGCTAGTAGTGTGCTTGTAACATAGATGAACATTCCTATATCTACAACATACGAAAGATGGGACACATTACCCTATCTCCAGCTAATAGTGTTTTTATCACATAGAGGGACATTCCTCTTTCTACAATATATGTAAGATAGAAGAAAAACACTACTCAGCTAGTAGTGTGCTTGTAACATAGAGGAACATTCCTATATCTACAACATACGAAAGATAGAACATATTACCCTGTCTCCAGCTAATAGTGTTTTTATCACATAGAGGGACATTCCTCTTTCTACAATATATGTAAGATAGAAGAAAAACACTACTCAGCTAGTAGTGTGCTTGTAACATAGAGGAACATTCCTATATCTACAACATACGAAAGATAGAACATATTACCCTGTCTCCAGCTAATAGTGTTTTTATCACATAGAGGGACATTCCTCTTTCTACAATATATGTAAGATAGAAGAAAAACACTACTCAGCTAGTAGTGTGCTTGTAACATAGAGGAACATTCCTATATCTACAACATACGAAAGATAGAACATATTACCCTGTCTCCAGCTAATAGTGTTTTTATCACATAGAGGGACATTCCTCTTTCTACAATATATGTAAGATAGAAGAAAAACACTACTCAGCTAGTAGTGTGCTTGTAACATAGAGGAACATTCCTATATCTACAACATACGAAAGATAGAACATATTACCCTGTCTCCAGCTAATAGTGTTTTTGTCACATAGAGGGACATTCCTCTTTCTACAATATATGTAAGATAGAAGAAAAACACTACTCAGCTAGTAGTGTGCTTGTAACATAGAGGAACATTCCTATATCTACAACATACGAAAGATAGGACACATTACCCTATCTCCAGCCAATAGTGTGCTTGTAACATAGAGGGACATTCCTCTTTCTACAATATATGTAAGATAGAAGAAAAACACTACTCAGCTAGTAGTGTGCTTGTAACATAGAGGAACATTCCTATATCTACAACATACGAAAGATAGAACATATTACCTTGTCTCCAGCTAATAGTGTTTTTATCACATAGAGGGACATTCCTCTTTCTACAATATATGTAAGATAGAAGAAAAACACTACTCAGCTAGTAGTGTGCTTGTAACATAGAGGAACATTCCTATATCTACAACATACGAAAGATAGGACACATTACCCTATCTGCAGCTAATAGTGTTTTTGTCACATAGAGGGGCATTCCTCTTTCTACAATATATGTAAGATAGAAGAGAAAAATTGCTCAGCTAGTAGTGTTTTTGTCACATAGAGGAATATTCATCTTTCTACTACAGTCATACCTGTCTATAAAGATCATCCCTGAGAGAGCCAAAATGTAGCCTTTATTGAGAGATGGTCTTTATTCACAGGTTAACATACATAGTAAATGTTTAAATTGGAAACAAAACATGTGGTCTTTAGAGCCAGGTGGTCTCTGTGCAGAGGTGGTCTTTAATACAGGTTTGACTGTAATTTAGGAAAGTTTGTGGTGTTTGAAAATACTTATCATTAATTAGATAATTGGTCTTGTTTCATGAAGTATCGGAAGAAATCTCATGAAAATTATACTAAATAGGTCCGTTTTAACATTCATACTAATCCCATGTTCTGTATAACATTTGATCTGAATGTTAAAATCTTACGGTTACGTTTAAGAACAAATGTGGAGATATCTTCTATGTTAGACTGATCGAAAATTATATCTTTTATGTAGAGGTAGACCCTAAAATTTTCAATGATAGAAACACATTAAATTAAGTCTAGATATTGATTTCCAAGTCCTTGACATAACCAAAAATGGTTTCACAAATGTGAAATTTATGAAAGTTTTGTTAATATCAGTTACAGAAGTTTAAATATTTAATTTAAAGTTGTGATCCACAAAGAATGACAACTCTTGCCTTGGGCTAGTACTTATAAGCAGAGATATCTATTAGTTTACTTCCCTTGCAATTACACAAATGAGTGGAAAATGAAAACGGTTTAAGACACAATATGATACTTTTTTGCACAACAAAAACATTTAGGATTTATTCATATGTATTTGATTTACCCCTCAAAACCTGGTTCCTATGATTTTGTCAACTTACTTATGGTGAAAAAATAACTTTTAACAAGCCGATAATAAAATGAAATACTTGTAAGTATTTTATAGTGCAGATAATACAGTTTTGCTTGTATCAAAATGTCACATGAGAATCACTTTTGTAATACAAAACACCTGGTAGGATTAGTAAGGTGCAATTATATTGATCTCTATTTCCTATGCCTATTTTATGAAAAAGGTGATAGCCTTATTCACACTGGCCATAGCTTTATCAGATCAAGTGGTTCCAACGTTGTTTGAGCGGTGAATTTTACGCCGATCAGATGGAGAATTATGGCCGATACTACAAATTTCCGGTATTGTAAGTATGATTTAAAGGAATTTCTACCCGTTAAATAACGAATCAAATGAAAACGATGGGTGCACCTGGAGCGCAAATGTGTCTATGTTTTAGCACATGTGTCCATTTAGCTGAGATTTGTGCCGTTTATTCAAACACTTCTGTACAGTCCGGCGGGGGAAGGAGATTTTTAATAGTTTTTGACAATATCGCATAAAATATAGTGTTAATCGGGAATAAGTAACTGTTAAAACACTTTTTATGTAACGGACTACCTCTTTAAACAAAGCATGTGTATTTTCATAGAATTATTCAGGGTTATTTCTGAAAAATCGGCCGAAAACCTAATGCAACGCCGTTTCGAGTGGGTCGCTATGCAACGCAATCAAGTGGATACCGTTCTGTGTCTTACTTGCGAAGTCTTATCCGTCTTAAAAACAGTCATTAAAGCCTAACAATGAATAAATTTAGTGAGCTTTATAGCATTATAATGATCTCGCCATTTCTAATATATTGTACATCGAACAATATCATTAAGTAAATAATAGTAATAGTTGGTAAAAACAAGAACCAGTTCACAGATATCTACCTCCTCCACGAATGGTACTGAACAGACTACCAAAATCGGGTTGACTCTTTAAATCAGTACAGTTACAGTTGATTACTTTTTAGTCCTTTAAAACCAATACATTGCGATTTCATTACTAATTTGTTGTGCAATTAAGCTGTTCATACAAAATAAATAAAATTTGGTCCATGATAAAAGTATTGATCAGTTGTTTGTACATATTTTCATTCATATTCCTGTGGTAGCGTTCATTTATTTTCAGAGAAATAAATCACAAAGAACGTTAAAATTGGCCAGGGAAAAGACAAGATTTTATTTGTCCTCCATAAAACAGAAACGACGTGATGAACCTCTATGGTCCCGTTCAAAAATGAAAATACAAATGAAATACAGACACCAATGAAAGAAAATAAACGGACTAGCAATACTAATAGAGATGTGCCACAGCTTTTTCCAACGCGTACTTATTCGATTTGATAAGAGTTAGAAATATTGTAAAATAATGTATCTTTTGCTTCAGAAAGTTGTCCCAGGACAGCCTTGTCGCTTGCAATGTCTAAAAAATCTGTTTCTTCCTCTGTTAATTCTTCAAACATTTCATCACATAAAACTCTTTCTTTTAATACCTTATTGTGAACAGCTTTTTTTCTTGATATTTTGGTGCTTGAAGTTTGAGTTAGCAGTCTTTTCGGTTTTTTTTATTATTATTCACTTTGAGGACATGCAGAAAACGCTCTTAATCGTTTGCTTGATGACACGTCTCTATTAGTATTGCTGGTCCGTTTATTTTCTTTAATTGGTGTCTGTATTTCATTTGTATTTTAATTTTTGAACGGGACCATAGAGGTTCATCACGTCGTTTCTGTTTTATGGAGGACAAATAAAATCTTGTCTTTTCCCTTGCCAATATTAACGTTCTCTGTGATTTATCTCTCTGAAAATAAATTAACGCTACACCGACAATATGAATGAAAATATATACAAACAACTGATCAATACTTTTATCATGGACCAAATTTTATTTATTTTGTATGAACAGCTTAAATGCACAACAAATCAGTAATGAAATCGCAATATACTGGTTTTAAGGGACTAAAAAGTAACCAACTGTAACTATACTGATTTAAAGAGTCAACCCGCTTTTGGTATGCAGTTCAGTACCATTCGTGGAGGAGAAAAATATCTGTGAAATGGTTCTTGTTTTTACGAACTATTACTATTATTTACTTAATGATATTGTTCGATGTTCATCCTTGCTTTATATTTTGTGTTGATGTTTTTTGACAATGTCCACAAAAATATGTTAAATGTTAAGCTAACATGAAATGTATAAGTACAGTATATTAGAAATGGCGGGATCATTATAATGCTATAAAACTCTCTAAATTTATTCATTGTTAGGCTTTAATGACTGTTTTTAAGACGGATAAGACTTCGCAAGTAAGACACAGAACGGTATCCACTTGATTGCGTTGCATACCGACCCACTCGAAACGGCGTTGAATTAGGTTTTCGGCCGATTTTTCAGAAATAACCCTGAATAATTCTATGAAAATACACATGCTTTGTTTAAAGAGATAGTCCTTTACACAAAAGTGTTTTAACAGTTACTTATTCCCGATTAACACTATATTTTATGCGATATTGTCAAAAACTGTCAAAAATCTCCTTCCCCCGCCGGACTGTACAGAAGTGTTTGAATAAACGGCACAAATCTCAGCTAAATGGACACATGTGCTAAAACATAGACACATTTGCGCTCCAGGTGCACCCATCGTTTTCATTTGATTCGTTATTTAACGGGTAGAAATTCCTTTAAATCATACTTACAATACCGGAAATTTATAGTATCGACCATATTTCTCCATCTGATCGGCGTAAAATTCACCGCTCAAACAACGTTGGAACCACTTGATCTGATAAAGCTATGGCCAGTGTGTTATTTACCTAGTCACGCACGCATATTTACATTAGGTTTTGCTTTTCAGTGATATGCATGAACTTCTTACTGTATGCTTTAACTGTTTTGTAAACAATAGAAGTAGGACAGGTCTGGTAATTATTACAGACCTCTTAAGCGGTCTAAAAGTTATTTATAGACATCTTCCAAACAAAGGAGCCGGAAGGTAATGATTGGTTAAGAAAAATTGAAAACAATAGATTTTTGTTGTGATTTTATAAAAAGCTGATAGTTAGGTGGTATTTAAAATATTGGTGTTGTAAGATACATATTGCAAGTAATTATCATATGCATTTTTGTGTGATAGGATAAATTTAAAAACCCGAGGAATATAACGGAGACAATAGCCGAAGACAATTTTATTGTCGAGCCCGCTTGCGGAAGCGAAGACATAGTTGTCCAAATGGCTGTTCGGTGTATATGCGTGCGTGCGTGCGTCCGTCCGGATTTGTTTGTTCGGACCATAACTTTGACATGCATGAAGCAATCTTGTTTATATATCTTAAAGGTCAAGGTCACACTTACTGGTCAACGGTCAAATACATAAATGACTTTGTCCGGAGCATTTCTTCTTTATGCATAGAGGGATTTTGATGTAACTTGGCACAACTGTTCACCATTATGAGAGGGAGTGTCATGCGCAAGAACCAGGTCCCTAGATCTATGGTCAAGGTCTCACTTAGAGGTCAAAGGATACAAGAATGACAACATTGTCCGGAGCATTTCTTCTTCATGCATTGAGGGATTTTGATGTAACTTTGCACAAATATTCACCACCATGAGACGGAGTGTCATGCGCAAGAACTAGGTCCCTAGGTCTAAGGTCAAGGTCACACAAGGTCAAAAGTCAGATACGAGAATGACTTTGTCTGGAGCATTTCTTTTTGATGCCTAGAGGGATTTTGATGTAACTTGGCACAATTGTTCATCATCATGAGACGGAGTGTCTAGCGAAAGATCCTAAAATTGCTTCCCTTTATTGTTACTATAAATAGCATATATTCGTAACTTTTTTATTACTGGTCGTAGGGAAAAATCAGGACCACTTTTCTGTAGTAGAACATGCATGTTACATCCAATTTTCAGGTGTATTTTGACCTATTTCTACTGGTGAGGATTTTCGTATGAACTTAGATTTTTTTAAAGATTGTTGTTACTTTAAATAACTTATATTGTAACTTTTAACAATCTCTTTTTTATTTGGCATAAATGTTTGCCTCAATGAGACAAGGAGTGTCATGTGCAACTTCCAGTCCTTTTGACAGCTGGCGGGCTCGACATGTTGCCCGTGGGCATCTAGTTTTGTAAAGGTTCACAATAACTGGCAGTGCCCGCTCTGTCAATGACTAATAAAATGCCACTTTGTCTGCAATTTTTTTGTCTGATTTTAACAGTCTGATTTTAACAGTTGTTTTTTTATTTGGCTATAATAGCCAATTATTGACCAGCGCGGGCCCTGACTGGTAACATACACAAATTTTCGTAATATTAATATGATGTTCCATTGATAACTACCCGCTGAATCCGTTAATACTTTCATAATTTTGTTAGAATTTTTTAAAAGAATTATTTTTCATTATATATGAATGTAAAGCCTAAGAAACCACCAAAGGGGCAATTTTGTAAACACTGAACTACTTTTAGCAGCAGTTTTATAAAGCTGAAACTGGTTATATGAGAGATTCTTCTCTAGTTAGGTGACCATATCTACTTTATAGCAACCACATATAGGTGCTATCAGGCGTTCATATAGCAGCCACATCTAGGCGCTATGAGGCGTTCATATAGTAAATTCTCGTCCTGGAAGGTTTATGTCAAGCGGTATAAGGATGTTTTAAAGGCACGCCACAAAATAACTGAATAATTCTATATTTCCATGATGGTAATTATACATGCTTTGCATGAAGAAAATTAGAAATAACAAGTACCTAGTTACAAATTGACAGTGACCTATATAACGCCAAAACAATGTGTTTAATGTTTCAATGTATTGCTAAATTAATGAAGTAGTATGCACAATACTTGATGTATTAAGGTGCGTTTAGATCACACTTTGTTTCTACAGTGCAATATAGTGTTATGAGCATTTAATTTTTTCATGTAAAAGAAAAGTTTGTGATCAAGGAAATGTAACTCTTCTTGGACCTGGAAGGCAGAAAAATCAAAGGGACATAATATAGCGAATATTTTCTACTTTGGTGTATTTGATTTCATATTCAACTGTGATCTGGATTTCCTAATAATGATCCATGATACTGGGAGCTAAAAATATAGAACAACTGGAACAGTCCTTTAACAGCAAAAAGATGCTTTAGCAGAATAAAAATTCTTAAGCTCTAACTGGGATTCGAACCCAGGACCTCCCACACCTAAGGCAGACACTCTACCACTTCCCTATAACAGCAGTAGCTATAGCTAGGCAGTTTAAGTGCACCGATTACATTATGTGAACTTGAACAGTTTTGTGACAATAACACATACTCGGCATATTCCGGATTATCGGCGTATTCGCTTTGTTACCTAACGGCAATTTTCGTGTAAAGAAAAAATATAATCTAATGTGTTTTTTAGAGTATGAACTTACTAACTGGTAGTACCAGTGAAATATAACTTGCACTGAATCTTATATATTTTCCTTTTAAGCAGCTGGCGAATGGCAAAGACAGTGGGCTTTGTCCAAATATAAGCAATTACTTTACCAGTTTCGAGAGGATATCAATTGATAGGAAATGACAGTTACAAACTAAATACCTTTCTGCAACACAATGGAGTCATTAGCATTCACTGTCAATCAGTATTATGACTAAGATCGACGATCATTCGTTCATTCATGTAATTTATAGACAGAGTCTGTTGTTTACATTTTAATCGTAACCGGTGCTCTTGTAAAAACCACTTTTTTTTAAAAAATTAAAGAATGCGAAGAGCTATGGTACGGTCTCTATTCTATGTTTATAAAACTATACTGAAAAGAAAATGACTGAATAAGTTTGCGGATGAAATTGTGAAAACACATTAATTCAGAGAGGGTCTAAATTGTCCACCTGTAATCTTGAAGAATAGCTTTATTATACCAGTATTATCAGAATGATTTGCACGCAGTTCATGTGGGAGGAAAAGTAGGTCACTAGGTCGTGGCGGGTTTTTAAAACAATAATGAAACTAAAAACTAGTTAGAGAATTACATATAATATGAAATAATATTTTTCTGAAATATGACAAGGAAGTTTCTTTTTCCGTTTTCGTTCTAGGAAATGTTCATTTGTTTCCTTATTTTGTTTGTATTTCCATTACTGCAAAATATTTCTAATTCAGATCATTTTACTTAAAGCTATTCGACTTCCGAGAATTTAAAGTAATTTTGTAATTTATTTTTTCAAGATGCCAGCCTGTCATCATTAATATGGCTTTTCTCATGAAACTGAATTTAACACAATTTTTAACTGGTATAACAGCAGCTGATATTACACTCATATGAGAAATTGGAGTAATAACCTCCGTTTGTTTACCGTAGTTAATTTAGTATGGAATTTATTTCTCTGCCATCTTTAATTATACTTCTTTTCCAAACTATTAAGAAAAATACAAATGATAATCGGCAAATTCCAGACGTTTTATTCCAACTAGAAAATGGCTATTGTTTCTCCGCATCGTGCAAAGTAATAAGAAAGTTGCACACAGACAACCAACGAAAGTTTTAATTGAGGAAAGATTAATAACAGTTAACAGTAAAACTCATTCGTGAATCACTCTCTATTGAATAAAATGTAGAAAAGCTATGATCAATTAAACACAAATCACTGTCACAAAGGTTCTCGCCTTTTTGCGTGAAAGATGAGCTTTTGATATAATCTAACAAAATATGTATAGTACGTCTTTCTTTCTTTCACCGGAAGGACAAAAGATATTCTATGTTTATGCAAAATCTGATGTTGACAGAAAGATATTTTGTATAAAGGTGTTAAAAGAACAAATTGACTTTTTATTGGGCTTTAATCAAACTTTCTCATGTTGCCCACGCATTCCAGCAAATATAATGTTCCATGAAATTACCAGATATACTTCAACACCCTCTTGTAAAACACGATAAGCAGCCATACCGTTTGGTCAAACGAATACACAAAATTAAGGCAGAAAAGTTAAAACAAAATAATACAGTTAAAACTATTCTAAAGGATCGAACGTTTTAGTTCGAGATAACCGAAATTCGACTGAAAATGATGTTTTGTGCACTAGTTTTCGGGTTGGGACTTGTAAGTATCTTAGAGATAGCCGGAATTTTGGGATAAACTAGTTCGAGATACTATTTGATTATAAAATTCTTTATAAATATGTTAGGTTTTAAAACGTTTAAGTGAAGTTCTGAACCAGCAGAACTGTCAGATTTGATCTAGGCAACCTCTGCAGCAACTGTCACATTTGCAACAACGGATATAAAATGCATGCCTTAAGAATTAATGAATGTATTTAATATCCTTTTATTTGAAAATGTCATTGCTTAAATCATATTCCTTCGTAAATAATTCATGGACAGATGCGTACCGTAGTCATACAGAAAGGGAAAATCTCTATAAGCTTTCTGGGTCTTTTTTGTGTTTAAACAATATGTTCCAAGCAGAGAAAACGCATGAATAAATTTGACAGGCAATGCAATTTCACTCAGCGTTTGTAACGAGAATTATATCCTGGGGAAATGCAATATTATTTTCAATCTCAAGATCAATAATGTCATAAAGCACCATGTCAATGAATTATTAATATGCAAACTGCAAGTAAGACCTCGGCATTTTCGAAAAAAAAACATGGTTCATCTGTCGTGTACTGTTGTAGCGAATCAAGATTTTGTAGACAGGAAGAATATAATTAAGAAATAATTTATAGCAAAAGAGTACTTTAACACTATTTATGCACGATGGGTGGTTATACGTCGGGCGTAATAATTTCACGAGGGCGCATCTCTCGTGAAATTATTTGCACGACATATTACCACCCGAGTGTATGAATAGTTTTAAAACACGTTTGTGCTATAAATTATTGCGATTCTAATATGCCCTTAATCTAAAACAGTAGATAAAATATAGAAGCGCCCTTAATAGATCGCAACAAAAACTTTGACGTCATCACGCGTAACGTGACGTCATTCTAGCATAAGAGTGTTTTAACAGAGACAAGCATATTAGAATATGTAATATGTTTTATAAAACATAATGAAATGCAACTAGTACCTAGAACTGAGCTAACAAACGAAAGCCTGTACATAACGTTTACTTAAAATGTATGTATATAAGCGGCATTTATTCGATTACAAAAATCACATACATCTAATATAGAAATACAGGAACGAATGACTATAGTTATTTAAACGACATCTGTTTTCCTTTATTAGATGTTTCTTTGATCTAAATAAATCTAGGCATGCATCCGCAAGGTCGAAAGATATTGCATGCGGTTTACGGATTCCATTTTCAAAAAGGAAAAGGACAACAAAAAGATAATATTACATCAGCTAAGTATATGAGCCGTGCCATGGGAAAACCAACATAGTGGGTGTGCGACCAGCATGGATCCAGACCAGCCTGCGCATCCGCGCAGTCTGGTCAGGCTCCATGCTGTTCGCTTTTAAAGCCTATTGGAATTGGAGAAACTGTTAGCGAACAGCATGGATCCTGACCAGACTGCGCGGATGCGCAGGCTGGTCTGGATCCATGCTGGTCGCACACCCACTATGTTGGTTTTCCCATGGCACGGCTCATATATTTGCTTTCATGTGTTGTCTTCGTAATCTCTTAGCTTCATATTTACCTATCAAACTGTCTAGAGCACGCTCTTTTAATTGTAACAGAAGCTGTAAGCCTTTTTCTCTTGACCTTTTAAATCTCTTAAAGTGTACGCCTTTTATTGAATCTTAGAGGTTAATATTGAGAACGTAAATGTTATTCTTCCCTAACTACTGAAAACAAGGGAAGATGTTCCAACTTCTTTGAAATATGCAAACACGATAGGAACAGCACCTAAATAATGTTTAATTGAGCCGTGCCATGAGAAAACCAACATAGTGGGTATGCGACCAGCATGGATCCAGACCAGCCTGCGCATCCGCGCAGTCTGGTCAGGCTCCATGCTGTTCGCTTTTAAAGCCTATTGGAATTGGAGAAACTGTTAGCGAACAGCATGGAGCCTGACCAGACTGCGCGGATGCGCAGGCTGGTCTGGATCCATGCTGGTCGCAAAGCCACTATGTTGGTTTTCTCATGGCATGGCTCAATTATTTTACTGCTGGCGGCGGTCCTATTTGTGTTTAGTTATTTCTTTAAATACCATCTGGTTATCTGACAGGATTTTGGAGCTGAAGACATAGCAACAATCTTTTAGATGCAACTCCACCGGTTGGATTGTTTATTTATTGTCTAGCGAGTCTTGTGAGATTGATCTTGGCAGAAGGTTCAAAACAACCATTTTATCTTTTTAACAAATGGTCAAAATTTTATCCAAACATTTTATGTCACGGTAATTATAGTATCACCTAAATTGTTATCTCAGAGTTTGTCATTTTTTTTTATATTATACTCGTTGGCTTTATTCTTTGTTTGATCAGCTGATGTATACGAAAGACGGTAATTGAAAATACCGGGACCTCATCCTGTACAATAACGTGTTTTTATACATACATAGTTCTGCACGTTTGATAAACCGGAAGTAATGAATTAATGTCGACCTGTGGGGAAATGTATTACACTGGCACTGTTACTATCTTCCTAAAATTAAAATATGACATTAAAACATCTAACATGTTAAATAATTCAAAATAATGTCATAAAATTAATGTTGCAGGTTCGGGCCACACTCGGTGCGTTGAATTCTTCATTTGAGGAATCCATCCAGCTGGCTTACGGAAGGTCGGTCGTTCTACCAAGGTGCCCGCACGTAATGAAATAATGCACGGAGGGGATCTGGGGTCTTCCTCTACCATCAAAGCTGGAAAGTCGCCATATGACCCATAATTGTGTCGGAGTGACGTTAAACCCAACGAAATAAATAAATAAAATTAGCGCGAAATGTGTCATTCACTTTAATCATAGTCAAATATTTCAAAAATTAGCACAAGGACTTATACATTTTATTTCACCACATTATAAGTCATGAGAAGTTTCATTAAACTCTACATTGTAGCAAATTTCTATTTGCGAAAATGTTATGAAAGTTATAATTTTCCACTGGACTCCCACTATGAAAAATTGCGGGATGTCCAAATTTTTCAATCAATCTAGCAAAAAATCAAGCACACGACCCTATCTTTTTTATTTGCTGAATATTTTTTATATATTCTAAACTTTTGAAAAATCAAGAGTTTACTCAAAGTCTACATTGTAGAAAAATATTGACTCGAACGTGCAGAACTACCTTATGGTCACAATCTCATTTAGGCAGTGCATAACAGATGAAACTAATTTCCATGTAATAATTGGAAAATTCGGCATTCTGCTGACGTAAATAATACTCATCACTCTTTCCGTAAAACTGAAAAGTCCAAAAGTCGCATAATAATGTGTATTTGTTGATAGCCAACACAGGTAAATAACCTTTAAAACACAAACATCCTGACTTGAAGAATAGCAAGTGACATATGGCTATTTAAAAGCGGTACTCTTTCCGCACTATCTCAGTTAGTTCACATGGGTCAAAATATGTTTTGTATTATATTTTCTTGCTTGTATGTATGTTTATCTGTGTATGCTGGTTGTATGTGCGTATGTTTGTCTTTTGTACGTGCGTGTCTGCGATGTTGTAGGAATATTACGTTTAAGGAACGTAGTTTTCCCTATTTAATATTCACCCTCGCTCCTTCCCCCTGAAGTACCCGTCGTCAATATTTTTCCGTTGCAGCTTTTTTGTTGCTGGCCTACTTTACGATGCATGGTTCTATGGTTGTGTTTTAAGAGTGCTCTGTAATTCCGGGAATTCTGCTTTTGTAGTACCAACAAAGCAATATCGAGAGAAATAGTAATGACATCTTAAGGAATTGTTTTTACAAAGTTTTATAACCGAATTGTAATTTTAACTAGAGTTCGTCATCTTACAACCTGCAGTCATTTATAATTACTTTTATACTGTGTTAATGCTATTTCTTTATTTCCATGTTTCATTTCTAGTGTTTATATGTAACAAATCTCTATAGATATAACAACCTTTTCATGTAAACAAATTTACAGTTCACTGCACATTGAACACAAAAGAACTACTTTCATTTGTGTAACAGCTGCTAGCTCAACAAAAATACATTCTTCTGTTTTGTACAGATCAGTTTTGAGCATTGTGTCGACCATCATTTCACAGAAGTTCATAATTTTATTGACTTATTGTTTTGTAATTAAAAAAGAAAAAGAAAAAAAAACACACACAAGATAAATAAATTTACCGAACCACTAACTCAATGATGACGTGACGATTTAGCTTTCTTACATCATAAAAGAAATACACTGGACAAAAAGTAATTTAGATATACTAAACACGAATAATACAAGGCACTATCACTACAGGATGGCATCGCTGTTGTGCTTTATAATGTAATCAACGAACTATACCAGCCAAATGTTAAAAGGAACTTAGTGCTTAGACAAAACTTTGACCCAACCAATTCAGTTTTCACACTCAGGATGACTACTCTGTTGATGACCTCATGATTTGTCTGTCTAACATCACGAGCAATGATTTGTATGTTGGGACAGCTTGGTTATAACTGACATGTATATTGCACCAGTATCAAACTGCAACGATTTTAGTTTAATTTTCCGTATTTACATTTGAAAAAGCATAAAAATATAAAGAAAGAAGGAGTTATTGCTGACAATCATTTATTTTATTGATTATTCATGCGGTGTGTTATATGAAAAAGACATAAAACCACAAAAAATGGCATCTTACCTTGTTTGCTTCGGAAAGGTTGACAATTTCTCGGTGTTCAGCAACGTATCCCATTATTCCTTTTCCCCAAGGTACACGTATACTATTATCTGACGTTTTCGTCGGCATAATTTGAGTTCCAGAATGGACGTCAAAGAGTTTGGACACAAGAGACTGTTTATTATTCCTTTTTCCTTCTACAAAAAACACTGAAGCATGGTCAGCGTCAGTTAGTACGCTAATATTTGCGATCATTTTCTGACTTAAACTCCTTAGGCTAAGGTCGTTTGATATGTCCTTTACAATATCCATAAAGAATTCACCTTCATTCGCATGTCTTTCTTCTCTTTTCTTGTCAATGTCTTTGCTAGGATACCGCGGCAGACGAACCTTTGACTGTATCAGAAGACTTAAGATATTGCTTGAATTTGGCGGAAGTGATCGAAACATTCTCATTTCCTTTAGGCTAACTCGTCTGTCGTCTGCAGATTGTTCAGAAGCTGCAGATGGCTCATATGTCCGAAACATGTGTCTATATTTAGACTTTGCATAATCGTGTCTTAGATGCTTCTTTGAATTACTTCTACCATGCTTGGGGAAAAACACATCCCCTCGAGCGTCTATAGGCGATGTAGGGTCACTGTTGTTATCATCCGACCCTGAACCTAGTTTAGAAACCGATACTTCCGGTGCCGCTGGACAGTAACCATTCCTTGACAACCATTTGTTTATTATATTTATATCAGCCTTCTTTAGAAATATTTCTTCCATGGCAGCAGGGTTTTGGTCTAGCCAGCTTTCTACATCAATCGTTCTAAAATTCTGAACAGAAATCCCCGTCATGGTTACCATTACAGATTCTTTTCTATTTGAAAATATTTACCGGCATTATAAATCCATCTTTCCTTGATCTAGCCAAACACTGTTTAGTAAATAAAGGACATCCTTCCATCAACATATTATTTAATAAAATTATATATCTGTCTTTTAATTATTCTTAGTAAAATTCATATTTTCTCGATAAATAATTTGCAGTTAGTACTACTTAAACTCCTGACGCATTAGCAATAAAAGCTTCCTTATTTTTCAATTAACAGATCGTAAGTTGAAACTATTTCTGTCAGTTAAACCACTTTGCTAACTTCCGATACTTCTTACGATTGATCGTCTTTTTCACTACCAATATCCACAGCGATTGTAAGCTTCTTAACCAATATCTAAGGACAAAACAGCCTCGCAGTGTTGTTAAAACCCTAACATACTATCCAATAAATTCTCACTAACGCTCGTAATATTTTATTTTGACAGTGCAATGAGATTATTAATATCGTATTTTTTCTCTTCTAGAGCTTTACAAATATGTTTGAGTATTGTTTCTTAATTGGAAATAAACGAATTATACTTTACGAAAAAAGTCTAACACACTGGCGTTATCATATGACCTGACACACCACCTGAAATATAAAAAAAAGCTATATATTATGCATACTAGTATATTATATGAAGAAAGCAAAACAATTATTTACGAGAGATTTAGCGTTTCGACTATTTAGTAAAAATATTCCTTGAGAAAACTCGGATTTAAATTACTAGGGCTTACGCGAATTTTTAAAGTAAAACCTTGCATTACTAGAATGTCTAAATTTATCTTGATTTGGTATAAAGGCGAATATATTTGATATTTCTGTAAAAACACATACCAGATGAAACAAAATATGTTTTAATGAAAATATATATTGCAACTTAAATTTCATATAACTATATGTTATGAAATATAATATGTCTTAAATATTAAAATATCATGTTTTCTTAAAGATTAAATGTACTCTATAGAAAATTCAAATTGAAGTCTATTACATCAACGTAAAATTTGATAAATTATTCTATAAATTTATCTTTATAAAACATCTTAAACATTAAAGTTATCTGATGGCTATCTTTCACTAAAGTATCTTATATTTAGATATTTACTATAAATGTAGAAAATCACCAAATGTATTTAACTATACTAAATATATAAATTCATGAGTTGTGTATGTAGAGCTACACTCATAATTATATGTCATACAATTACAGTCGATTGTTCAAAACACTTACAGTTCTTTAGTGGTAGAGCACTCTTATACTTTTTTTCAGCTATTATACAAGTATACAGCGTGTACCTTTTGACCTAATGCATAATACTTTTCATACACATAAACTTGTTAAAGACCCACCACGAACTAGTGACCTACTTTTTGCTCCCACGTGAACTGCGAGCTAATCATTCTGATAATTCTGGTATAATACATAATACAGCTATTCTACAAGATGATAGGTAGACAATTTAGGCCCTCACTGAATTAATAAGTTTTTACAACTTCATCTGCAAACTTATTCAGCTGTTCTCATTTTCAGTATAGTTTTATAAGCATAGAATAATAACTATCTTACACTGTAGAAACAAAGTGTGGTCTAAACTCACCTTAATACATCAAGTACTGTGCATATTACTACATTATTTTAATAATATTTTTAGACACTAAACACATTGTCTTGGCCTTGTATATGTCACTGTCAATTTTAACTAGATACTTGTTATTTCTCATTTTCCTTATGCAAAACATGTATAATTACCATCATGAAAATACAAAAGAATGCAGTTATCTTGTGGCGCATCTTTAATTTTTTATATTTACATAAACTATATGAGCCGTGCCATGAGAAAACCAACATAGTGGCTTTGCGACCAGCATGGATCCAGACCAGCCTGCGCATCCGCGCAGTCTGGTCAGGATCCATGCTGTTCGCTAACAGTTTCTCTAATTCCAATAGGCTTTGAAAGTGAACAGCATGGATCCTGACCAGACTGCGCGGATGCGCAGGCTGGTCTGGATCCATGCTGGTCGCAAACCCACTATGTTGGTTTTCCCATGGCACGGCTCATATGTAGTATTTGTTGATGTTTTCAAATATGAAATTTTGGTGCCCGGATTAATAACTTACAAAACCTTATTTATGAAACAATTTTACATCGTTTCTCTCTCTCTCGCTCTCTCAGTCTATTACAATATTTGCTTGTTTATCATACCGACATAGGAATTTTCTGCAATTTAGTTTTCTCTCTCAGCTTATGTGTTCATTTATGGTCAAAGATGAGGTTAAGTGCTATCAAAGAAGATGTCGCTAACAATCGATTTCAGTCCAGTAAAGATTTATTTATAATGTGGCTATAAATTCGCTTAATAACTTCATTTAGGTAATACTAATATATGTTATATCGATTGTGGTGAAAGCTATAACACTCTCGAGTCTGCTTTGTGGAAAAAAAACCTTACTTGGTTGAGCGGCCGACATCTTAACCACTAGACTATCGCTCTCCTTTACTTCATTTCCTGCATTTGGGTTAAGTGGTTTTTATATATCCTTAAATTTAAGCTCGCATATACTAAACAGTCTAGACCTCTGTTTAAAATTAACTCTTTATCAAACTCTTAAATTACGTAAATACGACCAAAGAAGTCGTTGTTTATATGAAACAAAGATGGATTTGAATTAGTGGCCTTTAATCTCTTTTAAAAAGGTATTTTTGTATGGTTTGTCGTACAGTTAGTATTTTTCTTTCAACAGTTGTTTTCAAAAACTATTTCTGAAGTAAGTTTAATGTTATTGGCACTAAGAAAGCAAATATTCCTACCGTAATATAATGCTAGCAACATTTCTGTATCAAAGAATACGGATATTTAAGGCTCATAATGACTTTGTTTAAAAGGTGGCTGCCACATTTTCGGTTATGAACATAAAACACATTCATTTCTTGTTACAAGCACTGGCCTCCAGATCGTTCGAAAACAAACAAAAAAGAGATTGTTTTTTAGATATTGTGTTCCTTAAAAATGCTTTGAAACTTAATACAGACTTTATGTTACGGAAATATATTAGAATTAGTTTTTACTACTTTTTATGATGAAAATTGAAAAGCGTTTGTAACGCTTTACTCGAAGTAAATTGCCTCAATTATAAGTATCTATATTTCACGCGCATTGAATACTAAATCCTCTATAGCAGTATTGGTAACGACAGCGGAAATCTTCTTTATTGCTGCGGCGGTCCGGGTTCGATTCCCGACGCGGTCATTTTTCTTTTCTTGATTTGGCATTTTTATAAAAATTTAGAAACAAAAACTCATCTTCTAATGTTCATAATATGACCAAACTTTTGAAAGAAAAATGATTTTTTAGCCAAAATCTGGAGTTCAGTGCCTTTGGATCCTATTTCTGATAATGACTTTCTTTAACATTTGTCAAAGGTTTGAATATTACTGAATATACTAGAATGTTTTATTGAATGCTTTTTATACCTCCATTTATGGCTCATACTATAAAAGTTCATAGGCAATATTAAAAGTAGTGCCTTTCTTACCAAGTACACATGACATCTATTTGTAAAGCTGTTTATCTGTTTTTAAGATAAAAAAAAATATGCATTATGTACCTTTAAGCACTGGAAGCAGGCTCAGAACGAACCAATAAGCTAAAAATACTTGATCGTATGCGTCATGGTGATAACATTGAAAGAAGAGGAAATTAAGAAATTATGTTCTTATTGAAACATACGTGCGCCAAAGACGGAATATTTCCCTGGGGGTGAGAATTATATATGATATGGTTTTATATAGACTTTAAATTGCTTTATTGGCCCAAAATGAAATAAAAAATAGTAATATCTAATGACGTACTACACAATTTTCATTTCAGCTGTTGTACCCTTGACAATTGATATCGCAATGGTTTTCCATATTCAATATGTTTCATTTATTATTTAATTAGCAATAAACTATTTTTGGTTTGCAATGCGCCATATGAAATAACGTATGAGTCGTATTTGCGCTATCCACTTTCAATGTTTTCCGAGTATACATTCCTTAAATCTGGAGAGGCAGTAGCATGAACAGCTTGAAGATATCCATCATTGTTGTTATTTTACAGCTAAAACATTACTCTCTTATGAAACTTTTCAACTAACTTTAAAATGGGCATGTCTGAATGGGCATTTGCCTTTTATGTAAAAAGTGAGATCTCCTGATCAAATATCAAATATAATGAATCTTCGAACATGATACTTATAATGCCCGAATAGCTAAAAGTTACTTTTAGACTTTCAAAAGCAGTGTTAATTCAGAAACCATGATATACGAAAAAAATTGTCTAGCTTTGTTCAAAGCATGATATTATTTTCTTGTATATTATATCAATTCAATTTCTTAAACGAAAATAAATGTACCCAAACACGCAACATTCATATATTTATGGCAAATGTTTCATTAATGCTGCTCGTATCATATGTAGATATGTTGATATTTTTATAGCTTGTCACTGTTTATTGAACCGAAACTGCATCTTAAAATAAAGCATATTTTTTGGTAATAGGGATGTTTGGTATTATAAGTAATGTAACAACACATGTAAAAATGAATATTAGGTTACTGTCTTTCTTAACTTAAGTTTATCCGCCAAGTGTGAGAAAAGTGCTTGCCTCTATTGACTGAATAAACCCCACGTTTACACGGCAAACTGATATCAGCCTGAAAAATGCGAAGTGGTAGAATAAAAGAGAATATAGTCGTTAAAACGGCATCATTTCTAGCTCAGACGGTACGTAGTCAACATAAATACATTAAACCAGACATGTTAGTTCATGGCTCGATTCCGCCTCTGCATGTTTTGTTTATTTTTTAGTTTGTTTTTCGTCATGTGTTTTGTTTTTGTTTAATATTTGTTTTGGAATTTTTTAACAAATTAGTTTTGTATTGAAACTGGCTTATAATAAACCGACGCTGTTGATTGCGCGGAAAATAGTTCCACTGTTGAAATAAGTATCGAGTCAAACCAAATTCAAGAGCCTATTATCATCTGCCTACCTGACGATGAAAATGACATTGAAAATCATCCATAGAAAGATACTTCATGTGAAAGTAATCTGTACACTGGAGAACTATCTATCGCAATTTGAAAACAGAAAAGACAGAAAATAATCTATAACTCCGAAAAGTTTAAGAAAATGAAAACAACAAAAATACTGATTAAACTGAAACAAATATAAAGAAAATGTTTCGGAGAATTCACCTGGAAGAGATTAGAATCGAACCTGTTCTGTACAGACCTCAAAACTGACCATTTCATCTAATGAGATATCCATTCATTTTAATAGAGATCGTAGTTTTGCAAAAACGAAATGACAGGCCAAATAACTCACTATCCGTTCAAAATAAATTCGTCCAAACGTCAAGCACAGAATTCAAACAAACTATCCATTATATCCTATCAAATGTGCTGCTGTTGTTTTTTTTATAACTGATGCGGGATCACTGCCATATGTGCACGTAGAACTCGTTTTGAAATGTATGTCAAATTAAGTCCTAAGCGTGCATACTACTGCAACAACTATATTTTCAAAACTGCTCGACTTATTTTTTTTATCAAAATCGTCACTGACTGGTTTTTTCTTTAATGCAGATATTTCGTCACTGCTGGTTTTTTCTTTAATGCAGATATTTCTCGAAAATCTTTTAAAATTTCATTTTTAGACATCATGTTCAGTTTCATGTCCATTAACTTCGCACGACTTTTACTGATATTAAGTATTCTTTTTCCATATATTTGAAAAAAAAGTCAGATTACAAGTTTCTCTAGTGATAGTTTCAAGTAGCAGAGAACAATTACCATTTACAGCCCATATTCTTTATGCATATGTGACAAACATACACATTAAGAAAATCTTCCTGACACAAATTCTATCCATGTATAGATATTCCATGATGTTCTATCTATGCAACATGTTCGTGAGTGTGCAAACAATCTTGCAAAATGTGCTAACTAGTGTTTCAGGTGTCTTAAAATCAATTTATTACAAAGCAATCTACGATCCAAAAAGTATATTTTCACTAAACAAAATAGCTCAACATATAAAAATCATGTTTCTTGGAGAGTATGGAGATTATAGTTTCTGTTTTCTGATTATTTCTTCTTAGCATGATACATGTATATCACTTAGCGAAAACTATTGATATAAGAATGTGGCCTGTAACAACTACAAAGGCACTTAACTCTTACTTATTATGATAGAAGCTAATGATAATAGAAACGTGAACGTGACTGGAAAATATGTTGAGGAGGTCATTACCCCTTGTAATCTTATTGTAGTCTATTTCCAGCTTTAGTCTCTCTGGTGAGTTCGTTGACAAATAAATTTCCTGTCTATGTAAATCATATTTTACCATTTCAGAAACATCTGTGTTTTTTTGCAATGGTTCGATTACATGACAGTCCTAATTTGATATAGCAAGTCAAATATGGATCCAGCGTTGTCAGGTCTCCTTAAGTTACAACTAATTAATCTGGTTAAATATTATCATTGATGTGTATATTTTTGGAAAAGGAAAAAACTGAAATAAGTGAACCACTTGATGACAAACTTAAAAGTGACAATTTAGACAATTTTAAATGCACAATTGTAAATAACTTCTTCGTTAATATCATATGATTTTGAAGTCAAAGTAGCACTGCCTAACACGCGTTCACTTATGTTGAAGTCTATTCAACCTCAGTTACCAATGCGGACAAAGAAAAGAAAAAAAAACATAAATGTGTGAACCACTTGATGACAGACTTCAAAGTGTCAGATGAAAATTCGGACCATTTTAAATGCAGTTGTGCTTTACAGTCAAAGTGGCAATGCCGTATCAAGCGTACACTTTTGTTGAAGTCTATTCAACCTCAGTTACCAATGTATTTCTAAGCGCAGACAAAACAATGACAGGTATTTAAAAATATGGAATTAATATTCTTTAAAGAGCAAAGGAAAACAGTGACGCAATTAGAGTAAATCATATTTCAAGTTAAGGCCTGACCATACTTCTTAGAAAAGATAACAAGGACAATGTCCAATGTTTAAAACTTTTTCTGAGAATGATGCCCCTCATATTTAAAGTGTATAAAATAAAAATACGTAAAGTCGGCAAGGATAAAACTAAGAAAGTGAGACATCGCCTTGGAACGCATGGTGCATAAATCCCCCCTTAGGAATAAAAACCTGTAAACGTGCACTTTAATCCACACTCTTATTCTCATCATATAACAGTCACTGTACAAATAAACATAGAAATTTTCCCTACCAGTTGATGCCCAACATTTGCAATTGTAAACCAACGATACCTGAAAAAAAACTGAAATGCCACGTATATAGCAAAAATAAATTTAACAATCAATATTCAATGGACTCAGGCTCTTAAAGAAAAATAGACATTTTCCCTACCAGTTGATTCCCAACATAAGCAATTGTAAACCAACGATACCTGAAAAAACTGAAATGCCACTATATAGTAAAAATATTAACAATCAGTATTCAATGGACTCAGTCTCTTGGCCTTTTTTAAAACAGATAAGAACGAACAATCTGTTTGTTTCTTTTCCTCTTATTTATTGAAACGTATTATGTAAAATGGAGATGTAAAAAAATAGACAGAGGGAGAAAGAAACAAATATTTCCAAGTTAGATGGCACCAAACCAGTAATGAATTGGCTCGTTCACGAACCATCAGGCACCAAACACTTTAATCAAGTATAAATAGATCAGCCATACAAGATAAAGACGCAGCTGGTCTACAAGAACTTGATACTTACGTCATAGCAAATATATTTAATAAAACGGAAATAACGAAAGTATACTTTGATCGATGTGCCTGTTCATTCTTTGATGGTACCGCAATGCGGAAATAAAAATACAGAACTGGCAAATGATGGAATAAACCGAAGCGTAAAATATGATGGGTCATTTTATCTTTAGCGGCGTTATAGAGCACCAAGGCCAAGTCATTTGAGATCTGGGCAACTGCTTATAGAACAGAACAGAACAGAACAGATATTTTATTAATGTATACAATACATGTATCTTGTTAATACAACATGAAATTATACATATAATACAATACACGTGATAGGCAAAATGACTTTTCGGTATATGTAGAGAATGAACAGATCTGATTTTACCATTCAGGATATTACAAGAATATTACGACGATATCACAATAGAAACAATATCAATCTTGTTATACTAGTATACAAATATTAATGCTAATAAATAATCTGCATTTACGAATTCATGAAGTATAGGTAGTGTAATATAAACTGAATGGCAGTATATGTTATATCATAATTAATGTCAACACAAACAAACTTACAAGCATTTCCAAGACACGAGTTTAAATTCCTTACAATAATTCATTTCTCTTGTTATTAGCTAATGTTATATATTTACACAAATTAACTAGAATAGATTTATTACTTGATTGTAGCTATTCTAAGAATTTATACATACTTGTATGAGTATAGAAATAACGTTTAATGAACTTTGCACGTAATTCTTTATAAACTCTGCATTTAAGAACAAAATGAAATTCATCTTCAATCTCATTAAGATCACATAACTGACAAATTCGTTCGTGTCTTTCTAACCTGTCCCTGCCGTACCTGGCAGACTCTATACGTAACTTATGTGCAGATATACGGAGTTTCGTTAAACAACTTCGTGATGTTTTACATAATAATATATTCAAATGATTTTCAATACCAAAATTTGTTTTAACATGTGAATATAAAGTATTTAAAACGTTATTTGCAGCAATGTCGGCACACCATTTTTGCTTAAAACAATCTATAATTCTTTGTTTAAAAATGGGTACAAATGTTTTGGCTTCAAACTGACTTCGTAGATTCCAAACATCAGAGAAACCATGTCCGTTAAGAAGCGATTTCACATGGTATGCCCAATTTTTTACACCATTATGATTACACTGGTCTAAAGCATTTTGGTAAATACCTAATATTATCTGTATTTAATAACTTAAACCAATACTTAATAATATGGACATATCTATTTATATACAGGGGATAACGCCCAAGTTCACCATAGGTTGCAGCGTTACATGCACTTTGTTTCACGCCAAGTATGTTTTTACAAAATTTAAGGTGAACTCTTTCAAGATCTTTAGACTTTGAGAAACCCCATACCTGACATGCATAATTTAAAATAGAACCCACAAACGAGTCAAACAATTGAAGCGATAGAAATGGACTTATATCATATTTGTTAATATTATTCATTAAAACATTCATTGCCTTTAAAGATTTGCCAACGATACACTGATTATTAAGAACAAATGAACCAGTATAGTTAAAAACAACCCCTAAATAATTAAAATCATTTACAACTTCTAATGGTTCATTATCATAATACCACTTCTCATATAGTTTGATGGGTCCCCCCTTTCGAAATACAACAACTTTTGTTTTGGAAGTATTAACTTCAAGTCCTCAGTAACAGCAATATTATACAGTGGTTTTATTTCCACAGATGTGTCCAGGGGCCGTATTCATAAAGCATCTTAAGTATAAGTTTTGACCTAAGTTTAAGATTTTACTTAAGTTTGTGGTGATTTCAGCTTAAGTTTAATGTTTTCGTCCACAATAAAAAACACGAATTACTTATTAAGTTGTTTTATGAATAACAAATATACTTAAATAAAATAAATTTCTAACCTAAGTAATACTTAAGTAAATAATCAATTTCTTATACTTATACTTAAGATGCTTTATGAATACGGCCCCAGATATACTTTTCTTACGACTTTTTTTGTCCGTCTAAAGTAGGCATGCGTTAATTGCAAGTTCTATCAGTGGCGGAGAAGCGGAGAAATTTGTTCATCATTGCGCAGCAGATATTATAAGTATATTGTTTTAAGAATTAAGAAATATTTTACAGCAAAACTGTGTTTTAGGACTATTTATATTTGATCAAATATGAAAGCGCTTTTTCCCTATGCGCACATGGCGCTAAATATTACGTCGACTTGACGTCAACAAAATATCGTTGTGATGTTTAAAGCTTTGTTAGTGATATTAGAATACTGGATAAGACATGCAAAAATACAATCATGTATGTCACGTTAGTTTGAATGACATATAAACTTAAAGTCGGATAACCAATCGATGTTATGATCAAGCCATAATTAGATAATCATGTAGTAAAGTACATTTAGACCTATTTTTGTCTTTAACAAGCCGAATTTAACTGCGGTATCAGTTTTGTTTTGTGCGTAAATGGAATATTCTATTTAAGATCAAGAACAAAGAACTTAGTAAAGCCGCCATGGCAACTGTATTGAATAAAAAGGAAATAAAGAAATTACGTTCTCAATTAAACATTCGTGCGTGCAAGACGAATATTTCCCATGGGTCCTGCAAATTGTATGATATCTGACGAAGGCGGTGTTAAATTTACATCTGTTTACTGGTGCTTAATGGCATAGACCAACGGTCAATGTACTTTCTTATGACGGTAGAATGAATAAGTAATCTTGCAGTTTAAATTGTTGCACCCTTGACATCTACAGTAGTTTTGGAGCTTTCGTTCCTGTTATGGCTCTCAGACGTATAATCCAGATTCTGTGAGCAAATTGTTGCGTATTTATATTGCCAATTACACAAGCACAAGGTTATTGGAAAGTTCGTACTGCGCAGATTAATGCAAAGAAGAAATTTAGGATGTAAAAACATGTTCCTACATAAAACAAGAGTTGTCAACTTGCTTTTCGAATTTGAGATTTCAATCATTTTGATAGCAAGGTAATCTTTTCGGCGGGGTGGAGAAAACAAAAAAGAATACATATTTTAGCCGATGCTTTAACCCTGTAAGTGTTAAGGAAACAAAACTACAAAGTCGATTTTGAAATTAAGTCACTGTGCTTTGCATTTACAGTGTATATCAGAATTTTCTTTCATGCCAGACAGGATTTTGCCGTGTTTTTACCGATGCTAAAAATCGTCTTACAGCCCGGAGCCCGGGATAGAAAATTATTCACGTGCTGTAATTTATGAATGAATGCGTAAATTCATATGCTAGTATAATAATATAGTGCTTTAAAGAAACGCATTTGTTTTACTTTATTTCTTCTATTTATTGAAGAAAACGGCATGTAATAAAAAAGAATCTATCACTAGTTGAAGGTGCAGATGGAAACATTTGTCTTTCTCAAGGATTTTAATTTGCTTTCCCTTAACAAATGAAAATATCTATTCGACTACTTTTAACGTAAATAAAGTTGATAAGATGGACAAGAACACTTTCGTTTTATTTCCCGAAGGACCGGATTGCGTGGTATTTACGAAAGTATTTAAAACGCCTATAGTTTGGGTGAAATTTTTCAAATAGTTCATTTCAACCAAGTTTGGTGCAGGCAGTATATATGACACTGAAAAAAGTATATAGAGTGAAAATGAGTGATACTGGTAAAAGTTAATTTTCACCATTATGTCGAAAACGTTAGAACGGTTCACTCCCTTCTGCATAATATTTTAGAATATATTACAAAGGTTTCTGTCAATGGTCACCTTTACAACAACCACATATTATCAATTTTTGAGATTAGCTTAAAAATTGTGAAAAAGTCGCTCTACATCTCACAATAAATGTGTTCCTTTCATTCACATAGGAGCAACTGCATTACTCGGGCTTGGTAATTACAAATGGCGAACTATGTATTAAATGATAAATTTTACTGCAATCAATTAAATTTAAAAATTGTCCATAAAGTGTGTATTTTGTTTTTTATCAGAAGGAGATACAGGTGTTGTTAAATATGCAAGCAAAACCATATAACTTCAGCTGAATAAAACATTTCAACTCGTATTAAACACACTATTATTTAAACACATAACGCCATAAAGTTATCAACTATCTTTTGAGTAGGATAGACAGTATATGATTTATATGAAGCTCTGCTGATTCTTGACTATGTGATTCTTTGTATAATTAATGGAAAATGACACAACAGTTTACTTTGCACAGATGTAGAATAATGATAGTACTTAGTACAATAAAAGTCGATGAAAATGTACGTATAATACGAAAATTGATATACTGGAGCACATATTTTAAACTTATAAAGTGTTGAGCCCGCTCGCTAAGCTCACTAGGGAGAGCACAGATCTATGGATCGCGGGGTCGTGAGTTCGATCCCCCGGCGAGGCGTATTTCTCCGTGACGATCTGATAGATATTGTGTCCGAAATTATTCGTTCTTCACCTCTGATAATTCATGTCGGGAAGTTGGCAGTCACTTGCAGAGAACAAGTTTGTACTGGTACAGAATCCGGACAGACTAGTTAGGATAACTGCCCGCCATTACATAACTGGAATTCTGTTGAAAAACGGCGTTACACTCAAAACAAACAAACATATAAAGTGTTGATAGGGTGCTTAATATACCATTACCTTCCCGTGCCTGCAATCATTTTGCTTGATTGCGTTCTTTTCTGAACCTTTACCCCGCTAAATTTCTAAAATGGACTGATCCATCATTCAATTTGGGCAGTACCATTTATTATTCGAAGGGGTTTTCACTTAAACTATACTAACTGTATAGCGGACGTGCAGGCTGATATTGGTCTGCACTGGTCGCAAAGGCAGAATCACTTGCCGCGAACAGGCTAATGGTTAAATATCCATCTGTGGCTTATACGCCCATAAGCTGCAAATGTGATTTTCAGAAGAAATGCTTCTTTAACCTGATCAGTCATATTCATTTAAGCATTACTTGCAAATTTACACTATAATTATATATTTATTCTGGCACTTTGCTCAAATATAAATTTTGTAAACATTTACGTCGGTGATACTGTTGTTTTTTTTTAGAAAAACCTGAACGTGCGTTTTGGCTACAACATTGAATTAAATGTAAATAAACAATCTCAAATGCATTGAAACATTCTTGCATTAAAGATAGTATATTTCCCAGCGGGTCTTTAAATAGCAGGAAACATGATATAGGAGGTATTAGATATATTTGCATTTGTTTATTGGTTATTGTGGACTCTGGCTGGTTTCGCATCTGAAAGATTAATGTACTGTCTTATGACGCCACGGGAAACTATTAAAGGTCTTAAACTTTTCATCTATTCTTGAATTATTGCACCCTTGACAACTGACGTACACACTTTCTATCATGAATTTCATTCGTAGTTTCTATTGTCTTTACACAAAGAGTTACGTATTTATATAGGCATTAAAATAAGTACACGTAATCTCGCAACATCACGCTATATTGAAGTAACAGACGTCATTGGGAAAGGGATAAATAAATTAATTTCAACGAATGAAAAGTAAAGCAAATATCACGTTATTCAGAGAAAATTGTAGTCTTAGTGACGTGGTAAATTTGATTTATTCTATTTAGTGCACATACGCACAACGCAGAATGTGTCATAGATTGCCCTGTAACCTAAACCAAGGCACGTCATAACCAGACTCTGAAATTTACAGAACGCAGTATTAACGTCAAATGATGAATACAAAAATATAAATTCATAAGCTTTTACTTCTAGTTTCTTTTAAAATAATCGGAAGATTACATTTTATTTTTTCAATTATTTTATATGCATAACACAATGTCAAATTATTAATCAAAAGATTTCCTGAAGAACATACATGCCTTACTAATTGCCATTGGATTCAAAGACAGATATAAAAATATCTAAAATATTATAAATTGTGCCTCAGATAATAGTTGTCCCTTTCTTATCTGAGATTTGCATATTTTTCTAAGAGAAACTGCATTGTTTGGACAGCTAGGAGAGTTACCATAGCAAAGCAGCACCTAAACGTATCGTTATAAATGTATTATCTCATATCTAAAGCATTACAACTAATGAACTAGTGTAACTTATTTGCAATAGTAATAGTGATGATACTTTTAATCATGTTTAAGTGTCATGATATATAACACAAATATACACGCGTGTTAAAATGAATCATATTATGTTTCCATGAACGTTTATGAACTTAGCACATGGTATTCTAATTTTCTTCGATATATGTCAAAATTTGTAATAAAAATGTATTGAACTACAGTTACTGACCTACCTTAGTGACCACTTTTATTAAGCAGCCACTTGCCTTAAGCAGTAAGTCAACTTACCTAAAAGAATTGTTTATTCTTATTTCAACTTGTCTCAAACAGCCACTTGCCTTAAGCAGCCAGGTTGCGTCAATGCCTTTGCTGGCTGCTAAATACAGGTTTAATTGTAAAAGTATGATGCTATTTTTGACCATGTTGAAGATCAAAAACATTCCTATTAAAACACCTTTTTTGTCTTGTAAGATCTTAGACATCAAAAATACATATGAAAATTTCTATTTTTGATTTGATTTGTTATAGAATATATGACGCAAACAAGGACTAATATTTTGATTTCACATCTTATTTACATTAAAAAAAAATTGAGGTATGGAATCAAAACTTTTATACCTGCTAGAATCACAGTGATACAGCGGAACCCATGTGTTCAGACCTTATTAGTCGCCTCTTACGCGCATGCAATGGTAAAACAGTGGTTCTAATTATTTTCATACACATAAATAATTTCAGGAACGAAACCTTAATGATATTAAATGTACTGTAACACTCTATAATTTTAAGTTTCGTTTCAAAAACAAGAGGACTGTATTAAAGAAATGCAATAAAAATGTTTGTCAATTAAGATCTTAATCTTAAATGTGTGTGTTTCTTTAAATAAACTCAACTCAGCTCAGCAGAGTTAGTATGCTTTCATAAAAAACGCCTTGCTGTCTTAAATGTGAGCGTGTATTTTTAACAATTAACTCAACTCAACTGAGTTGGTATGCTTGTTAACTAGAAACTTCTTGCTTACCTTAAATGTGTGCGTATCTTTATAACATGATTGTGAAACTTCAACATACTTTACAACAAACATTGGACGAGTATTTACGTGAATATTTTTTATAATGAAATAAGAAAACAAAAAAAAAATATCTTTAAAAGATATGGTCGGCGAATTGTAATAAGACAAGAAGTTTTGTTTTGTTTTTTTTTTTGTTTTCTGAGGCCCCAGCTGGGTATCCCCGTTTATTTTTCTTTGCATACCATACATATGACATACAATTTTAAATACAATGTCAATGATATATATAGTCAAAAACAAACATGAACTTAACATGTTTCGAATCAAAATCACGTCAGATTCAATACGAATATTATGCAAAGAGTTTTGGAAGGTAAGAAAAAAGGAAGGAAGGAGAAGGAAGTAGAGAAGAAAGAAAAGAGCTATGTCGCTTGGGAGTTCTAACTTTGATTAATGAAAAAGTAGATTAAAAAATGAGGAATAAGGGGTGATCGTTTCCTCGTTTCAGTAGTAAGTACTCAATACTAGTATGTGTACGAGAGTTTTAGGGGTTGTAAAGTTTAGTGTAGTCAGCTATTATATTTCATCGAACTTTGACCATTTTTCTTCATGTCTATCTAACATGTTTTGCATTAATGCGATTTCTTTTTCAATTTTTATCCTAGCTTTCAAGTATTGTACAAAGCAGTCAAACATTGGAATGTTTTTGCTGTACTTAGATTTAAATATAAAATATTTACATAATATTATTGTTAAGTTTAGAACATCATTTTTCTTATTGTTTTGTGTTACACCGAAACATATGTCTTGATATTCAGTTTCACGTCAATTCCTTTAGTAGTCAATAGATTTTGAATATTGTTCCAAAAGGCTTGTACTTTGGGGCATTCCGATATTATGTGTTCAATTGTTTCTGTATTCATGCAGCAGAAGTCACATAGGTTACTGGGGGCCAGCTTACAGATAAATAGATATTTATTTGTGGGCAACAGACGCATTAAAAATTTGTATTGAAAACTGCGTAGATTTGTATCAATGGTAGAAAGGAATGGTACGCTAAAAATATTCTTCCAATTTAGGTTTTCATTTTCAAAAAAAAATTCCCATTTCACAGCAGCAGTTGGTTTTTCATATGGTACATTGGTTGCTTGTAATTTATAAAGATACTGGTTGGGTGTTTTACAAACTTTTAGTTTTTCTATATGAATGTTTGTTTTATTTCCGTACAGAAATTTTCAGAGATGCTTTCTATTAATATTTTCGGTATCTTTGTAACCAGTTGGTAGTATTTGAGATAATCACTTTTTCCCAAGTTAAGTATTCGTTCTGCTTCTTCAAACTTATAAAACCTGTTTGTTCGGAAATCAAATAATTGATCAATATATTTTATTCCCTTTCTGTTCCAATTGTCCCAATATATTATATATAAGTTTGTTGTAATTTAATGTCGGAGTTGTTCCATATTATATGTTTTTTCATTTCATTATTTGTGTTTGAAGAATTCATGATTCTAAACCACGAGATTAAAATATCTTTAAAATATTTGTGATTTTTGCAAATTCTAGCAATATCTTGTGTGTGTAAATTACATTCGAAAATTAAATTGCCCCCAAACTTTTTAAGGAATTTCTTATACAGTATTTCCCAAAAACCGTTATTTTCATTCGAAATTATTCTTTTAACCCAACATGCTTTGATCGAGTACAGAAAAGCTTTAATGTCTGTGAGTTTAAGTCCTCCCAGATCATAGTTATTTATTAATGTTTTGCGCTTTATTTTTTCATTTTTTCCGTCCCATAAAAATTTAAAAATAGTTGACGTGATATCTTTGATAGTATCTTCGGGTGGGTTTTCAAGCACCGTAAATGGATAAACAAGTTTCGGTAGAGCATATGTTTTAATCACAGTTACTTTACCCAATAGGGTTAGTTTTCGATGTTGCCACTGTTCCAGACATCTTTTGAATTCTTGCAATTTAGGTTCGAGGTTGAGCTTATTATTTGATTCTAAATCTGTATAAAATGTCATTCCAAGTGTTCTAGCTTGTTTAGAAGTCCAAACGAAATTCATGTTTTCAGCATATTTTAAGTTCCTCTGTATAAGTGAACCAGCCTTTAGAACTATAAATTTTGTTGTATTAAGTGTGAGTCCAGATATTTTGCCAAATTCATTATAACTTCTATAAGTCGTTCAAAAGATTCTTTCTGTCCATTATTTACATAAGTGGCATCATCTGAGAACAAGGTTTGTTTAATTTCTGTGTTGTCTGTTGTTATACCTTTTATGGTATTATCTTTTGCTATAAAATATGTCAGTAATTGAATGCATATTATGAACAAAGAAGAGGAGAGAGGACATCCTTGTCTAACACCCTTCTTTATTGGAAAGCTTTCTGACATATAACCATTATTTATTATTACACTGTTTATTTTGGTGTAAAATAGTTTTACCCATGTAATTAAAGATGGTCCGAAGTTGAAATGATGGAGACATTGCATCATAAAGCCGCGATTTAAGCTGTCAAACGCTTTTTGGTAGTCAGAAAAAAAGAGTAGACCAGGTTGATTATTAGCTTCAAGGTATTCAATGATTTCATAAATTAAGCGAACATTTTCACCAATATAGCGGCCTTTCATAAAACCAGTTTGTTCATGAGTAATAATTTTATCTAAAACTTTTTTAATTCTATTGGCAATAGTTTTGGTTGCAATTTTATAATCTATATTTAGAAGACTGATAGGTCGCCAGTTTGAAAGTAATGATTGGTCTTTTTCAGTCTTTGGTAATAGTGTCAATATACTTTGCTTTTGTAAATCTGTTAATTCACCTTTTCTATACGAGAAATTTAAGGAGTTTATGAGGTAGAGTTTTATTTCGTTCCAAAAGAGTTTATAAAATTCTGTTGTTAGCCCGTCAGAACCTGGACTTTTGTTGTTTTTCATATCAAGTAGTGCTTGTTTACACTCATTTTCCGTCAATAAACCTTCGCATGTTTCCATTTCATCATTTGATAATTTGTTTATGTTCTGATCCAAAAAAATTTAGTTTTGTTTGGTTTTGTTCATGTTTTTCGTATAAAGTTCTATAATAGTTTACTTCTTCTTTTAAAATCTGATCATTTTATGTTATTTCTTGACCATTAATTATTAGTTTTGTAATGTTCTTTTTTTTTCTGCACGTCTTTTCTCTATATTTGAGAAATATTTAGAATTCTTTTCATTACCTTCAATATGTATAGCTTTTGATCTAATCAATAAACCATTGACTTTTTTCTCATATAAACAGTCAAGCTCATTCTGTTTTTTCTGTTATTGTATCTTTAATATTATTTACGTCAGCTCTTCATTTTCGTGAAGTACCTGTTTATTTAAACTTTCAATTTCTTTTAACAGTTTACTTTTCTGATCTGTTTCAATTTTCTTTTTGTATGTAGAATATTTAATTGCTGTATTTCTAATAGTACCTTTGATAATTTCCCATAAAATATCAGGTTCAGCTTCAGAGTTTTGTCTAACTATTTCCTTAATATTGTCTTTTATCAATGATTTAAAATCATCAACTAAAAGAATACTGTTGTTTAGCTTAAAATAACCTGGATCTTGTTTACATTTGTCAAAATTCATTTGCAGATTAACACACGAGTGGTCGGTTTTAAAGCCAAGATAAGACACGAAGTTTAAGAGTTTTTTTTATATCATGTGAATGTGTTATTCTATCATCTATCTAACATTTTGCAAATAGCAAAACTAAACACGACACTTTAACAATTTAAATGGTTCTTTTTAAATTTTTCAAAATTAAGGTTTGGTAGGGGTGCAGTTGTGTTTCGTTTTGTTTTCTACGACGAATAATTACAGGAGAGATCTGGAAGACACTCCTCTACCTAGAATACTTTAATCGACCGGCTAATCACACCCTTATTCATGTTTAACGCGGACCGTATAAATTGATATCTGTTGGTATTAGAACAGGTTTTTATTATATTT
Source organism: Mercenaria mercenaria (assembly GCF_021730395.1). Lineage (NCBI taxonomy): Eukaryota > Metazoa > Mollusca > Bivalvia > Venerida > Veneridae > Mercenaria > Mercenaria mercenaria. The sequence continues at coordinate 19,998,704 of NC_069370.1, read as the reverse complement.
ATTGAACCTACTTATCATTTTTAGATATAACAATATTCTTGCTAAATATACTGAGCGAAACGTAGCTCTAAAACTGTAAACAACGTCATTACGGATTAACGCTTTGTCCGACATTTCACTCAGCGTTGCACATTCAGCAGAGTAGAATAGACAGACTCGTCCAGTCAGGCAGACTGTTACATAAATCTTTCATTTTGATAAATTATCTGTAATGCGTTATCAAATAATCAGATTTGCAAACTTAAGTTAGTGGCATGGGTTAGTCCAAGTCACGAATTCGTTCTTAGACGGCGTTCGTCGAAAAAAAAACATAACGATTTGTAAATTGCAACAACGAATACAATTAACTTGTAAAATGGTTGTTTGTTAAGTCTAAAAACATTTAACTTTCGTGACGACAAATGGACTTATCTTTGTACCTTTTACATTCTCGTGCAGGTAATTTTCTGTCATATAATGTATTCAGTTAATAAATGGGTTTCTACACTTTTCACCGTTGGCATTGAATTGTATAATTGAACACTATAAACGATATTTCCTGCACGTAGATAAATATTTGGATGTCAAAACTTTGAAGTACTACAGATAATACAAATATTGCAATTACTTTGAAATATTAAGTGTATTAAAAGTTATAATGAAATTTGATACCGCAGTTAAAGTAATTGAGAAAACATGAGCATCAACGTATCTAATAATTGTTATTTAGCACATATCTCATTTATTTCACATAAAATGGAAACGTAACACTAGTCCGTCAATATGGGCGGGGCAAATTTGTGTCATCAAGTCCTTGACATGGTTACAAAAACAAATATCAGGCAATTGTCATCGGGCAGTTTTCAAGTCCTTGAAATGATTACAAAAAATATATCAGACAAGTGTTATCGGGCATTTTTAATAGTTAATGATTCGTTAGCATAAATTGCATTGGTTTTTATCAACGCTTACCATTATTAGTATATGCCACTAGAATTATAATAAAGATTTTGTCACATAATTTCAACTTTTGCAAATTTTCTTTTATTTTATGAAATAGTGACAAATGCCAGTCTATTTTAGAGATTTCTTCGGACATGGCTATATTCACAATATTAAAAACAATATATATATATCATAGTCTAGGAGCTAGTCTACAATGTTAGTTTTCCGGCAACATTAGTGTTGTGTAAAGTTGGCTTCTTATTTCCATTCTGGATTTTCTGCTTATTTTTTATCACTATTGTAACTTTAACAGTCTGGAATTAATTATTTCTTCATATATTACAGGCGACTTATTCCTCATACAGCAATTATTTTGCCAAGAACGCTTTTATTACGCTCCTTACATAAACTGATAAATTGCCAAAGTTTGCGCCATCGACCGGTTTTTAGTTCAAAATCATATTGTGCAGAGCTGAAGTCGAAAGTTTATTTTTGATGTCATGCAATAAAACATTTATTGAAAGGAAAGTCATTCAAAAAGTACATTATATGTCGCATCATCTTGATCAAACTCAGTTTAACTTAGATGTTTGTAGCGCTGTTTTAATATTATTAATATGCGATATTATTGGTGATACTTTTGTACAATTTTGACGTGATTAATTGCTCGAATCTAATTATTTCTATGTTCAAAACATAACATGTTTGTGATCTTACTTCAATGTTTTAACGTTGTGATTTTAAACGCTTTATTGCTCAATGATAGCTTAATAAATATGTTATGGTTAAAATGTGCTGACCTGTGTTATTTTCAGAATGCAGAAACCGCTTTTTTGTTAATACCATGAATATTTGACATTTTTATTTGTAAAGTATTCCAATTTATTAGAAGTTTAAAATCTGACAAGAAGAAAGAACAATATGGCGTAGAACACGTTCAATTATATCATTAACTCTCTCTCTCTCTCTCTCTCTCTCTTTGTCAACATCGTATGGAATAGATTCAAACACGGCAATTGTTTGGGTCAAGCGTTGTATATTCTGCAACAATGGTTGACTAAATGAGCATCTAAGAATGAAAAATAATCGATGCCTACTTGTGTTTTATCATGTGATTTACAACGGTTCATCACTGTTTTGATATTTCACCACTAGTTCAAACAATCACGAGCTCGTGATTTAATTCTTGCGCATCCAAACTATGAACCATGAGAAATCAGACGATTTATTTACCAGTTTTCGCAATTTTGACAATTGGCGTCTTGCAACAGATACAGTTCGTTTTAAAACCGCCTTTTACGATTCCATACAAATACGTCACACATTTGGTTTAAAATAGTATTATAACTTGCAAGTAATAGAGGAAACAGTTTAACTCTTTGAGTTTTAAAAGATTTGAAATTAAACTTCAAACCAAGTTTTGGGTGATGAATAAATATTGTTATTCACGCTCGCTTCTTGCCAAAATTGCCTAGAATGTTTTAGCTTGAACTTCTGTATCACTTTACAATCGTTACGATTTCGCTACTAAACTTAGTCTAATATTAATGTAGCGTCATTGTCAATGACATGTTCTCTGTCTGAGCTTGATGTCTGATATTGATTATTTAATACGAATTTATGAAGTTCACCCTTCATTTTCAACTCATTCTTATACCTGACGCTTGCACATGAACGTGTTTTAAGTGTAAATGTATCAAATATCTTTCTAATATTTTCCGAAGGAAAAATCTTAAAATACATCACATTGGAAATACTATCAAAGTTGCAATTAGCCCCCTCCTACTGGCAGCTCCCAGTAAGGTATTCATATTTGCAAAGTATAACCAATATCACCAATATTCACTGTACCATAGCCGGCAATGCTTTAAATATATGTGAAATAAATTACACGATTACCTCTTTATTCATTATTATCAATGAATATTCGTATAACCTTTGTGAATCCGTCCATCTATAGCATTACTTTGCGTAAAGTTCCATGCTATATTGGCCGCAAACACACGTATAAAACCTATTACCGCGATTAACTCCACACGCTATATCAAATTTTGCGCAGCCACAAGCGCGTAAAAAGCGTATTACCAGATAAAGTTCATATCCTATATTAGCTGCAACAAGAAGCGTGTATAAAACCTGTTACCGCGACCATCACAATTACAATATTACCGTGATTTATGTTTTTCTGATGGTAACAGTACTGTATCTGCTATGATCTATGATCAGTTGATTTCTCTGGGGGTCTGCCAGTCATATGACACGGTCATTTATAATAATATAACATCAGATTTCAAGGTTTAATTATTGAAATACAGAATTTCATTATAGCCTACTGTTTAGATCGTATTTCTGTGATTTAAGTAATAGAAAGAGCATTGAAACTCGAGGGTAAGCGATTTGTACGAGGGGGCGTAGCCCCCGAGTATAAATCGTTTACCCGAGAGTTTTAATGTTCTTTCTGTTTTGTATCATAGCCATCAATATATGGTAGTTGTAGGCGGTCTACATTGCCATATACAGCAGTTCAGTGAGTACTTAAAATCCTTGCTTTACAAATGTGTAAAGCCCAGGTAAAATAAACCAATGTGAGAGCAGAAAATCAATAAAATACTCCTTGCTGTCTACTGTTCCAGACATGCTGACATACTTCACTATCTACCAGTGCGGTAACTAGCGTGCGGGTATTAAATACCTGCACACTTTTAGTTACCACACCCTGTACTCAGTGTATATGAATTATCTGCACCAAATTTGTTAAGAAAAAACACCGAGCTATGATACAAAGATTAATAGAAAAATATTCCGTTTGTTGTCATTTAAATGATAGTTCGAATGGTGAAACTAGGTCATGGTGATACTTTTATTAAGCACATAAGATAAAACAAGAAAGTGAAAATAAATAAACAAAAGGCTCATTCAACTCCTTTGATACGTGTGTTGTATAAAATAACATAAAAATATGATTTACATTTGTAATTATTTTGTCCCCTCCGGTGTTCCAACGGTAGGGGACTAATAACATATACAAATATATGAAATGAAAACATGATTATTCATGATATTTTTTTCCCTATGGACATTTATCCTGTGGTCATTATCCTTGACACTGCATTGTATCCCCTGAGACCGGAAATGTCAATTTTGATTGTTTGTTGGTTTGTTTTGGGTTTAACGCTATTTTTTAACAGTATTTCTGTTATGTAACGGCGGGCTGTTCACCTAAACAGTGTTCCTGGAATCTGTACCAGTGCAAACTTGTTCTCCGCAAGTAACTGCCAACTTCTCCACATGAGGTGGAGGACGAAAGATATCAGACACAAAGTCTTTTTCAAGGAGAACATACGCTCTACCACCCGGGGATCGAGCTCACGGCTCCGCGATCCGTAGATCTGCGCTCTCCCTTTTGAGCTGAGCGGGCGGGCTCGTGACACTTTTGTTGCGTTTAAACTTGACGCAGGATACCGTACGATTTTTAAGAAATTGGTAAATTGTGCAATCTGCACTAAGACATACATACATGTAAACATGTATGAATTTCGCGACAATAAGAAATTTATTAATAGCGCATTTCCTTAGGTAAAATGCTTTTAAAGAACAAAACTGAATATGTAAAAGACCCTTGTTTGCTTTTGAGTAGACTAAACATGATCTTACAAAATTCCTGCCGTGAACATCCTATAATTGTCTGTTTCACTTTAATATCTCTCATGACAAGATTCAATCTACTTGAGTCTGTATTAGTTTGTGCGACTGCCTTCTGTGCTAGTATAGGATCATCGTGTAGATTCTTTTATTAATTTCACTGGATCTTATTAAACTAGCAGACATGGTATATTTGTTTACTTCAACAAAGGATCAATATTCCATGCTACATAAGGAAATACTGGATGTGCCTCATGGCAACTTCTTTGAATAAAAAAAATATAAACGAAGAAGCAATGTTTCACTGAAACATTTCTTGCAACAGATAAACGGAATATTTACCGTGGGTCTGCAAATATTGGAGGTGTTACGTTTTACCGCAGCTTTATGGATGACATTGGCAGTAGTTAATGTACTTTGTTATGCTGCCAAAATACATAAAATATCTTACATAATATATTTTTAGAGTGTGCACCTTTCGCAACTTAAAACTCCAGATACTACGTGCATGATGATCACTCTGTTTTTGTTGGCGTATTTATATTGGCAATACAGCACACACATTGCTTCACGACGTATGAAAATAACAGAGGATTGGTATATCATTGGTATATTGGAAGCATTCAGTGGGCGACGTTTGGCGTTGCGACATTCGGCGGGGCGATGTTTAGTGGAGCGACATTCGACTGAGCGACGTTCGGCGGGGCGGGATGCCATAACGACGTTTGTCGTTGTGTCGCAGCGACAGAAAGAAATATTGAAACGGCACAAATTTACCATCTTACTAAAAACTTTTATTAAATAATTAATTATATTGTATATTTCATTAAAATAAGTGTCGTCTTAAATATATGTTTGTTTATATTTGTAACAGCCTTGATTGTTCAACTACAACTATTCCGAGACAACTTTTCCGAGACAACGAATTACTCGTTTATTCTGTTTGAAAAGCTTTGCACAGGGGTAGCTTGACAGAATGCCAATTTACACTTAAATATTACAAGGCTACCGTTGTTGTCTATCAAAGAATATTTTTTCTTTTAATAAATGAGCTTTTGAACTTTCAACGCTGTCAAAGCATTAAACATTTGCACGTTTAAAAATACTAAAATCCATGAAATCTTTAGTAAGACCGCAACCAAGTAAAACAACATCAGACTTAGTTTGATTTAACTGTTTGCTAAATTTCCATAATGGAATGGTCCATCATTCAATTTAAGCAATACCATGTATTATTCGAAGGGGTGTTCATTTGAAATTTTACTGACTGAATAGCGAATAGTTCAGACCATGATCAGCCTGCTAGGATGTGCAGGCTGATATTGGTTTGCAGTAATCGCAAAGGCAGAACATGTTAAAGTTAAAGACACACCTCATGTCTACATGCACCGGCTTAAGCGAAATCTTTCTTAATACAATGTAAGATTGAATGATCTTAAATATCCTAAAGGGACCAGAAAATATAACACTGAATTCAAGTACGGGGAAACCTTTATACTTTTTAAAACAAACTTTCCTGCATGTACAAATTTGTGTAACATATTTTTGAATGACTAGAGATAATAGGATTTAATAATCAGCTGAAATAATTGTTTCAATGACATTCTGAACATCCATATGTGGACTGAATGCTATTGTAGTAAAACATTCCTTTCTCTCATATGATCATGCTTTCACTGGTTGTTAAGGTTGTTCGAGGAAACCCTACCTATTGTTTTCAAAACTTCAAAGTATGCCCAGACAATTCTGCAAATAAACATATCGTGTCGTGTTATTTGAAAAAAATGTTGATCTCATGCAAGTTTTCATAAATGAGAGCCTTCAAAAAAATCAGAAGTTTGACGACATATTCGCGAACAGAAATTTTTCTTCAAATTGAATGTAGATTTTAAGAATACTTTTTATAGTTGTATATCAACATATTGTCTTTTATATTGTCAAATTAAATGTTTTTGAATTATCTGATTAATTATATCTGTCATTGATCTTCAAAAGACCATAAACTTTAAATTTAAAACTTCAACCCGCTTAACTTAATACGGAGTGTGCAGATCGCGGGGTCTTGAGTTCGATCCCAGGTCGAGGTGTATGTTCTCCATGACGATGTGATTTAAGATATTTTGTCTGAAATCATTCGTCCTCAACTTCTGATTCTTGTGGGGAGGTTAGGAGTTACTTACGGGGAACAGGTATGTTCTGGTACAGAACCAGGAACACTGCCCGCTATTGTATAACTGACATACTGTTGAAAACAGCGTTAAAGCCAAAACAAATACCGCGTCGCCATCAGCCAATATCGATGACCCGATTTAGCTTATGCCGCAAGGTTTGATGAGTGCGAGTATAAAGTAAAGTGGGTCGTTTATTTGGACTCTAGAACCTAAGATGTTGTTCATTAAGTTTTTACGTTCGAAGGGGAATGTCATATGAAGGTCAACGTCATTTATATATATGTCATTTTGTAGGTCTTGTCGCAAGGATTGTTGAGTGTAAGAAAGAACTAAATTGGATCATTATTATGGGCTTTAAGCGAACCAGTAATGTCCGGTTCGAACGGACGGACGAACAGTTCAATCGCTATTTGCGCGGGGGCATAAAACACATTTTTCATTTCATATGCTTTATAATAACATCAATATTGTATTGCTAGTATACTGTGACATGCCGCTCAAACAAAAACAAACAAACGTCCCTATCAGTCTTTAATTGTTACACATACAATATTAAAGGTATTGTGTTATAAAGTGCTATACAGGAATTAAACCTGGAAATCTGATATCAATGTCATGGTCAATGGCCATGTCATTTGATTGACAAACCCCAAGAGAAATCAACTGATCATAGATAGTGGTTATAGCATCGTAAATATCAGGATAAAAAACATCATGCAAATATTGTTTTAAGGAAGGCCGTGATAATGAATAGCATTGAGTTATGTTCGCGCCATAGGTCAACGTAATTATAATACATTTAAACGGCACGCTTTTAGTGTAATTTAGAGCTTGCAAAATTATAGCTAGATGTTAGTTATGCCAACTTCTTCTCATTCAGATGTGTTTTCCAGCTTTAATTCAATTATAATATGGTATTACATACTTATCAATGGTTATATAGGCAGGTTACTTTGCAAGAGGAACTACACGAAAATTAAGAAGCTTCAATTTGCTAACAAAACATAAAAGCAATATTTAACTTTTATTCTTGATCTTAAATGAAATGCATCAACACTAACCCTTAGTTTTTTAAAGTAATTTTTTTAATTATTATTTATTTAAAATCTTAGTTGCTACACGCATAACCTAATTTATAAAAAACGCAGTTACAGTAATTCTCCCGGAGGTCATTTTCAGCAGACCTGCAAGGGTTTACTTATTTTTATTTGACCTGCATTCATTTGATAATTCTTTTTAACAGCAAATTGATCTCTTTATGGAACATACCCATGGAATGAAGTACGCATAATCTGAATATTTGTATTGTGTTTCCAACAATGGTTAATGAAGGATTTTGCAGTGATATCAATGTTTTTTTTTATATAAAATGATTTGGCTAACAAGTTATACCTAAAGCTTTTTAGCTGCTAACATGGAATATGTTCATTTGACTCTGATGCCGTCACTGGAAAATTATAACCTATCTGCTTCCATAATAGGAAAATATATCTATATATCTTTATTAGTGTAGTTTTACACAAATTTTGCACGGCATTATGGTAAGATGTTTGAAATTAATATTTCTTTCTGTTCCCTATTTTGAGTGGGAACATAATCAAACACGCAAGCTTTTTTTTCTTCTTACATAAAATGCCCTAGTCTTATTTGAGTACAAATGCAGGTTCAGTCCTTCGTTTAAAAAAGAAATTTGAAAGAATAACGTTTAAAAATGACCAAGCTTTAACTTCGTATGCTTTTTTGTTAGTGTCAATATGACCTACCTTGTAAATGTCACTCTAAAATAGCGTTATTGTTGGAAAATATCTACACCAGTCTATAACGTCCGGTAGGTTGTTTTATAATGAGATATATAGGAATTTAAACCTGGAAATCTGATATGTCATTTGACTGACAGACCCCAAGAGAAATCATTCGATCATGGATAGTGGTTACAGCATCGCTGGTAGAAATAGAACATTTAAATTCTGGATAATTGTAAATAGTATGTTTGGGGTAATAGATTAATCCGAGCGCTCTAGATCAAGGTTGAAGTTACGGAGCGGTTAATATTCTTTGGAATTCACCAAAAATCGTTCTTGCAATGAGAATAAAACTAAAATTAATTGGAAACCGATATCGGCTCATATGAAATGGATTTGTGTGATTTATTTCGGCTCATATGAAATGGATTTGTGTGATTTATTTATTTACCTAACCATTGCTTTTAGAATAATTAAACTGACATTGTAAGCCACCCACCCCCATATGGTATGAAAAAAATCACAATGATACTAGTATTTAGAGAGATAGTATTCGCGGAGTAAGCGTGATACTAACTAGTCTGGCTACCAACTAATTTATCTGTCATTTTTTTATCATTTTTGTTTTGTAATCACTTGATCTTTCTTGACTCTGATTTTTCATATCTTTAGTCGGAAAATGATAAAATTATATAAAATTTAAGACGGTAAGAAGTTACGCCGTAGTACCCAAACTTACGGTCTGATTGTAGTATACAGGAATGAGTAGTTTTGTGTAAATAAATAAATCTCATAACAGATTTCCTTACCGTCAGAGAGAAGAACACGTTTAAAATAGTTGTTGATGTATCGTAAGCCAATCAAGACAATCACTTGCACATAATACGAGCCAGGTCTTACACAATGTACTAGCGTGCGCAAACTTGGTCATTTTCACCTAAATTTTAGTGTCCTGGAACCGGCATTTTATAGAACAAAAAAAAACAACTGAAAATGTCATTCAGTGCTGTGAAGATTACATATTTTATTATTTTCCAGTTTTCCAAATTGTTTCATTTTATGAGTTTTCCTTAAATGGTATCATTGTATTTTAGCGAACTTTTCACATTTACAAAACCATGCCATCTTAAAGTTCCTATATCTTTAATAAACGTAGTCTATTCCTTATACTCCTACATTCTGTTCTTAATTCTTAATTGGCCTGTCTACGTCCTGTGTCTGTGAATTAGGCCTGATTTTAACAAAGACAAAGAGAGTGTTTCAAGGGAAAATTTCATTATTTACAAGAAAATTACATCGTCAATTTACAGCCATGATTATGACAGCTTTTTACTCGTTAAGCTGCCATGGACTTTTCTTTTTTCTTAGCACCAAATCAAAGGTATCTACGTCCCCCTGATTCTATGCGCTTTCCATAGAGACCTTTTACAATGTAATCGAACTTAGCAATCATCAGCTATACCGCTTTGAATATAGCATATTTTTGGCAAGGATATATTTTAAGAACAACAGAGTATTTTCTTAACCACCATCTCTCAAATTTAGCATACGTGATAGATCAGTCACTTCCACGTGATACGAGTCAGGTCTTACTAGGCGCCCAGTGTAGGTCTTTTTCACCTAAAATTTAGTATCCTGAAACCAATATTAACTGTAATAAGCATGTGTTATTATTTTCCAATTTTCCAAACTTTTTCATTGCATGATTTTATCCTTCAATAATATCAACGTATTTTAGAGGACAATTCACTTTTACAACGCCATGCCACATTAGTTTTAAATCTTTAAATTCTTATAACTTTCATAAACTGTGTCTATGCCTTACATTCAAACATTCTGTTCTTTATACTGACCTGTCTACGTCCTGTGTCTGTGATTTAGGCCTTATTGTAATTTGGTGCCAATAAGGCAAAATTTCATTATCTACAAGAAAGCCATGATATGAGAGTGTAATACTAATAAGGCCGCCCTAGGCTTTCCGTATTGTTCAAAAGAATATGCATGCTATATGAGGCTGATTCTATGTATTAGATTCATTATACGAAGATGGAATTCTTGATAATATAAATGCCTGTTTTTTACGTTTTTTGTTTACAATATCGGTCAAAACAGAATTTTCTAGACGTTTAAATTGCATATCAATGTTTGTTAATGGACTGGCTCCTCATTCATATTGTTTCCATATTCCTTTGTGTGTTATCGCAAATATTGTTGCTAGCATTCTGCATCGCGTGCATTTTTAGCATACAAATGTAGGAACACATTGGAAACAAGTTTATGTACAAGATTTATTGCGATGAATTGCAGGATTAGCAACGATAAATGTGTTTAATGGACACTTGTGCTCCTGCATAAAAATGCAATACATTTATACATATCATAACCTTTGTACAACGAATGTTTTCACCAGTTCATCTTGTGGTGCTCTGAAATCTAACTAAACTTAATATTTTTGAAGAGATCTGCATACATTTCTTAGCATTTGGACTGGCATTTAGCTGTAAATAAATATGTTTGCTCTTTTGTTTAAAAAACACATATAAAAAGCATAGAAGATTACAGTTTATTTCATTTACTTCATATAAGTATTATTACGAAGTTTCAACTTGATTAAAAGTTTATAGCTTTGATAGATATACAACTTTTAAAGAGCTGCATGTATACAGGAGTTAACCGACATACATGTATCACTGATAAACCCCTAGAGAAATCAACTGATCAGAGATAGTGGTTACAGCATCGGCAATGTCAGACAAAAAACCATAAATCATAGATATAATATTGACAGGGTTATCACATCATCATACTCAAACTTTTTACTTGAGATGAAGGGGGTTTTTTTTGCATCTTCGTTGTAGCAAAAGGTTGTGCAGAGCTCATGTTATGTAGTGATTGTTGACTCTTTTCACGGAATAATTCTGATAATAGTTTTATAAAAAATTTCGAAGCAGTTAAGAAGATATGGAAAGGGCATAAATATGGACATACATACTTTTACTGGGTATTTCTATCCAAAAAGCAACAGAAAATACCAGGTAAGAAATACGGCATAAATCAAATTCACTTTTTGTCAACAGTACTCGAAAGAGGAGCGTGGCTGTCCCTGTTGAATATTTATCCTTGCTCCACTTTCCCCCAACAGCCTTTTATCTAAACTTTACCACCCACCCTAATTTTACTGTATTTTGCATAATTATATTTATAATGAACTTGCTGCTGGATTTTTGAAGCAACCTGTCTACAATATTTTTGAGTACAGCTTCTTTTTCTTGTGAGCCTACTTTGCGGTGCATGGCTCTATGGCTTTGGCTATGTTTAGAGTGTTCTGTGCTTCCGTGAAATCTACCATTACCTTTTATCTGTCTAAGTTATTGCAAAGTTGCAAAGTACTAAAATAAATATAAAATAATGTCTTAACATTGATACAAAAAAAACAAACATGATGACAAGAGCTGTCAGTTTTAATAATTATGTTGTTTACTTCTCGGAATTACGAAAAAAACATAAATGAACTAGAAAGCCTCTTTTAAAGTGAATATTCAAGGCCTTGCCTTTCGTAATCAGGAATTAACTCATCTCGATGGAATAGAATTTCATAATTTCACCTTCGATTGGGAATCGAGCCTATGGCTTGAAAAGAAAAGGAACATAATCATACAAATTTAAATAGCCTTTGTTATTATCGCCTGTGAAAAAAATCATAATGTTTGAACACAAACTTGTTTGAATCCACTGCAACCTTATCAAATGTCAATGTGAATTATCCTTGATATAAAATATTTGTCAGTCAGTTTATTGGCAATATTTCCATAGAGACGGCATTTGATGTAATTATGATGTTTAGATTAAAATATGGTAGCGCAAGTTTTATCACCACCCAATAAAACCTAGTTTCTAAACAAGAACATATTACAAATGATGTGATTCATGCAATGTAAGTGCAAATTATGATGTACTCACGACATAAATATTTTGTCTTTTTCTTTAAAAATAAAAGAAGTTTTCTATTTCATTTTGGAGCATACATGTTTCTGTATCTCAGTTATCTTATCAGCATTTGTGGATGAAATGGGCGACTCCGTCGGAAGAGTATTAACCTTTTCTGTTTGGAGTGATTGTTCAAGCTACAGGAGACGCTCTGGTTTCAGAAGATTCTCTAGTTCCTCAGTTTTACATGCAGTTTTTATTCGCCACAAATAAATTTAGTACAGCGTTAAGACGTTCTTTAGAGAAAGAAACAGTGTTCATAGCGGAAACATAACTGATACTTTTAGTTTAGTTTTGTTTTGTGTTGTTTCTTTCTTTCTTTGTTTGTTTGTTTAAAACTTACAGTAGTATGGTTGGTAGAGAATTAAAATCCTGATTATAATGCAACATTGGCATGTACAACTACGACAAATAAACCAAATGTTATCAAGATGTCTTGTGTGTTTCTTCTCAGAAATAAGCTTTCCTTATGGCCTGACCTAGTGACATAGTTTTCCCAGATTTCCCAGATTTCCCTTTTCCCAACATAATTTTATGAAGAAAACTAGTCTGACCAAATAAGTATTAAATATCACCTCTACAATGACAAAATGACCAGGTTACATATACTATAAAATCGAACAAAAAATATGGTCTCCGATGTAATAACAATGTTTTTCTTTAAGTGACCTAGTTTCAGACCAGAACTTGCTCAGTTTTGAACATGGCCTTGATTTTATAAGGACAAGGTTTCATATGGATCAAACAAACTAGAATTAAGGCGGTTTTCCAACGATTTGAAAAAGTGACTTAATTTTTGACCTAAAATAACCCATTATCAAACTATTTTGTAAGCAAACATTCTGATAAAGTTATTGCTAAAGAAACATCTTCTCATCTCCAACTTGACTTCATGTTTTAAGGAAGTGCAAGTGTAAACTATTGTGTATAAATGAACTTTGTCACTTAATTGTATCCATTGAGACGGACTGTGATATTCTTGTGATGTTCAGATCGTAGAATAATATCACCGCAAACAATAATATTTTGAAACGGACACGCATATGTATGAGGCTGCAAATAATATGAGCAAGTATTGAGGTACCTATGAAAAAATAACTTGTCATTTTTTGAAATACTGATTTCAGTTTCTGTTTCATGTTAAAATATGTGTGAATATCTGAGTTAATCAATGGTAAATAAATATTTTTTCAATTTTTCACATACCATTTTCTTTTCTTATTTGACACTGAATTTAGGTATACTTGTTTGAATAATAATTTGTTTAACGCCGCTTTCAGCTAGTGACTCTTCCAGAAATCTGTTGGTTATTTCGGGTTTTAGATTGATAGTATCAGATACACCGTGTCCAACGTATACGTCGCATTTACGGCGGGTACACTAAATACACGGTATACTGTACGTTCCATTACCGGCATTTCCTGCTAATTTTGTCAACATTCTGCATGGTGAAGTCAGAAAACAACTTATTATCATTGAAGTTCAACGTGCTTAAAGAAGCGATATATTCAGTACGAGCGACAGATCATTCACGCTTCCCATGGTAATGTGGTTTTGGTATGTAATTATCTACATTCTTCAAACATTCGAGTAAACTGACGTGTGAAGTCGGTATCGAACTCGGATGTTTACTTTCAAGTTGTTTTTCTTTCTTTCAAATCCATTTCATTGGCTTTTTACCTGTTTAACGTGAGAAAAGTATAACAAGTTGCTAATAGACATATATATTTTGATAAAAACAAATGCTGACGTAGGGGTGGTATATGGCAAACTTAATGTTGTACGTCCCATAAAAAGACATATATGAAGAAGTACGTCATATAAAAATGTCACCCTCTTTAGTCATTCAGTCAGTAGTTACTGATTTTCTTCTTTTAGGAGCAATATCAGTTATATATTTTTTCTACTTCATGAAACATGTTGTGCCGAATAGTTTACTCTTATTCACATATTGAAATACCCACATATTCCATAAAAGACTATATTTGTGACATGTTATAAGTATTTCAGAAGAAATAGTTAATAATACTGGGCCGGAAAACATTCTTTTCTTGCGTTCAAGCAGAAACTAGAAACTGATAACTGTAATTCAGTTCTCTAAACAAAACTCAAATTCTAACATATTTTGTTGGTGTTGTAATGGCAACCAAAAATATAAGCCAAACATCACGAGAAGTCAGAGGTTTATAAAAAAAGGACCCTTGTTAATACCAAAATCACACGGCTATGTTATTTTTCAGTAAAATATTATCAAACTGTCCTAAAGAGGCCAAGTGAGTGATATACATAATTTGTCGCATAAATAAAATCAAATATACACGCCATGCACGACGACGTAAAATGTTTTCAAAACGTTCTTTCCGTCATATCTAGAGAAAATGCGTCCGGTGACTTTAATACTAAAAGGGGAATATGCAACTTTTGACAACATTTCTTTTTAGAAAGAAATAGGTGAAACATTAACACTAATGAAAAATGTATCAAAATCTGACTACAAACAAAAGAGATATAGCCATTTGAATACCATCAATGTACTCAAATGTCAGTCATTTTGGACATAGTGATATCATCATTCTTTCCTTATATGGGCATTACCATATATGGAAAATTGATGAATGACAACTAGGACAAACATGTTTTCTGGGCCATAATATAATACTTACCTTAGTATGTGTGTAAAGGTGAATACCTTAAATTTATGACCGATGTTTACTTGTATTTAACATAATTTTGCCATAAATACAATATTTGGTAATGCCCATATAAGGAAAGGACGATGACGTCGACGTCACTGTGCCCAAAATAGCTGCCGTTTAATCAATTGATAATATCTAAATTGCCATATCTTTTTTGTTTGTAGTCCGATTTTCATAATTTTTTTCGCCAGTTTATAACATTCATTTTTTTTTCTAAATACATACATTGTCAAATATTGAATATTCCCCTTTAAATGCACTGTAATTCTTAAAGTAAGATGAAAACGAAGATAATTTATTTACATTTTCAGGTGTGAAAGGTGAAAGAATGTTCTTCTTGAATATTTTGTTACCTCAACTTTAATTCTTACCACTCATGAAACGGCCAATATTGAAAACTGTGACATAAGTGTAATGGAATAATGACGCCATATTGATAATCGATATGTAAATCGATAAATTAGGATAATAGGTATCCCGTTTTATTCCAAAATAGCGGCATGACTCAGTGGACAAGTCATTATCAAAAAGTGCATTTCCGGAGACGGGTGAAATAAAGATTGAATGTCTATATCTATGTATGTCCATGTGGGTTGTATATTAACGAAAATATTTTGCTGTTTTGTATACCTATATAAATTCTGTAAAAAATCGGCTTGTATTTCACAAGTAAATATGAAAATGCAGAATAAAAAACATATCGTACCTTTTGATTTGTATGTTACCGGACTACTTTCATTAATATGCAAGACAGCTCAATAAATAGCACACATAAAAACCTCACTAAGTTCCATTGTAACATCGATAAACATTGGCGATTTCTTTGGATGGTCTGGCAAAAATCAACTCAAGCCTGTTCGAACTACTTTTATATATGATAATCCTATTATATCGTAGCAGCAAAATTATCGTGGGGTACAAATATTGCGCATGTGATCAGTGCTTGAGGTGTAAGCGCATAGTCCCGTTGAAAGTTATAAAAATGTAAAAAAGACCAGTTGTAATAACTGGCATATTACCCTAAATGCAGACTTGCTACATATTTCAAATGAGCGTAAAGTTCTAATAAAATATGTTTTATTACACTTTATGTTAAAAAAACAACAACGTTGTTGTCTGCCTTAACTTCAAATAAACACTAAATTGCCCTGGTCGCTGTAACAAATTACCGGAGAGGATAACCAAACCATCTCTGCCTACTATGACAAATTCCTAGCTACTTGCCTGAAATCAAATATATCGCTTATAATAATAGCATTTTAAGATATAAACGTTAAATATAGAAAATCCCCGACAATGGTTTTCTATGGTTTCCCTTTTTTCTTAATTTGTCAAAACAATTTTGAAGAGAGATACTTTTTGGTTTTTAAATGGTGTTGTTGTTGCGAAAATCCTTTTTGTTAAGGTTATAGTATTACGTGTTTTGTTTTTTACTAACCAATCTAGACAGAACACAACAGATCAGAACAGATCAGAATAGAACATTATTCTGTTTCAGTAACTTATACATATACAGTTTATCGTTACATACATACAAGTTTGTATATAATATTTCATATCAGTATACGTACTTTTTCTTCATATTTTATCCAAAAAAATAAAATGAGCCGCGCCATGAGAAAACCAACATAGCGGGTATGCGACCAGCAAGGATCCAGACCAGCCTGCGCATCCGCGCAGTCTGGTCAGGATCCATGCTGTTCGCTAACGGTTTCTCTAATTGTAATAGGCTTTGAAAGCGAACAGCATGGATCCTGACCAGACTGCGCGGATGCGCAGGCTGGTCTGGATCCTTGCTGGTCGCATAACCACTATGTTGGTTTTCTCATGGCACGGCTCAAATAAAAACATGTGATTGTCAGTACGAGTAAATGTTACATAACGCAATATTTAATATATTTGTTATTTCTTAATGTAATTCTGTGACTAGTTGTTAAAGTTCAAAATATAAAAAAGTAAACGATATATGCGAATGACAAAATACATAATCAATAACTATAAAATAGAAATACCTTTTTAGATGACGTATTTTTAAAGATGCGCCGTTTTATGGGACGTACAGCACTAATTTTGGCATATAATGCTCATACATAATCAATTTATGCTATAAAAGTTATGTATGTTAGTAACTTGTTACACTATTCTCTCGTGAAACAGGTGAAAAGTCAATAGAATAGTATTGAGAGACAGAGAGCGAACTTGAAAGTGAATGTCCCAGTTCGAAACCGACTTCACACGTCAGTTTACTCAAATGTTTGAAAAAACTAGAGAATTTTTTACTAAAACCACATTACCATAGGAAGGGTAAATAGTCTTTCGCTCGTTCTGAATACATCACTTCTTTAAGCACGTTGAACTTCAGGGCTGTTATATTTCGATCTTCTCAGATCGTTCAGCACGATTTTTATGTTGTGTTAATGGTACTGTTTTGTTTCTCAGCATGACCATTTCGGCCAGGGTGGTTCCAATACTCCCGCTTTCATAGCCTTGGGTATTGTATGATCACCCCTTGGATATGGTGCCTGCTTTTTAATTTTGTTTTTTGACAGTTCCTGTGATATGCAGGCTCCATAAGCTCAGATCCCCTTTCTAAATTCCAGTTTGTTTAGTACTGCCCATTGTTTTCTCGTTTGTGGCAAACCCGTAATTTTATCTGGGGACCAAACGCCGCTTTTCATGGAATTATACGCCACAACCCGTGTATCATTGAAGGTTCCATGTTCACCGCCGTTTGAATACATCTGCGGATGTCTCTAAATTGCTTTTTGTGCTTTTAGCATGTGTAAATGTTGAGTTCTGCTCAACGCGGGGCTAGATGGCTTGGACGGTAGCATGCATTTCCACTACTGTCCATGAACAGGCTCGATCAAACCGAGCCTGCAACATTTTCGTTTTTGTCGTGTTGAGCGACCTGTGAAGTTTCAACTTGTTCTATTTCAATGAAAATATGTAGTTTTTCTTACCTCACCATGCAGGATGTTGACAAAATCAGCAGGAAATGCCGGTAATGGAACGTCAATATACCGTGTGTTTAGCGTACCCGCCGTAAATGCGACGCATACGTTAGACAAGGTGAGATATAAAGATGCTCAGATACAAGACATTTCCCTGATTCGTTTTAGTGCAAGATTTTAAGGCTTTAAGACGATTGTCCGAAACTGTATATTAAAGATACTACTAGAAAGTTCTTTAAGGATGCAGAATACCTTGTTACTAGGGTAAGTTTAAATTAGTTGAACCGTAGCAATTTTTTGTATTTCGTGTAATTTAACGTTTTAGCTGCTACAATCTCAAGTTCGTTTACCTCTGTCCTTTCAAGCATAATTTTCATCCTAGTTTGAAGTTCATGAACCTCCAAAGGCATGTTTTATATTGAAAGAGAAGAAAAATACGGATATTTATCACTATTCAGTTTATTTCGGTTTCACTGTTATATGGAGAAGTCAATCTGACTAAAGTACATATCCTATTACGCTACGCATAGGATCTGAGAACGACCTATTCATTGCCTCGTTCTGACGATCCTTTCGCTAGCCAATCAGAGCCTAACTTACAACATCTTGCAAATCTACCTGTAGCCTTGACTTTTGATATTTACAATTCTTATGTAATAATGTATCAGATAGCCGGTTAGCTCAGTCGGTAGGCCACTTGCTTTGTAAGCGAGGGGTCCCGGGTTCGAGCCCTGGAATGACTGCACATTTTTCTTACTCTTTGACATTCGAACAAGTCGTCTGATTGGATAAAATAAAAATAGCAATACTGGAAATCCAAAATATACAGAAGACGAATGTGAATGGGTCGTTCTCAGATCTTCGTTTGGAAGATCAAGTACTTTAGTCAGATTGATGGAGAAGTCTTTGTCGTTGATTATTTTACTAGTACGCGCGTTATGATAGCCTTTCAGAAGAACATTCACGAGACATTACTTTAACGGTTTCTTTCACCAAGCAGAAGCAAGGAAATAAATAAAATACAGTAGCAAGAATTGTGGATAGAAACTTGGATTGTACGCAATTCTTGCGGTTATATTTTTTATAAAGAGCTCTGTTCGGGCATTGGGTATTGAACAGTAAAAGACAGTTTTAGTCATCCCATGGAATCAATGCTTTATGTACAACCTTTAATGCTATATCTAAACTCCTACTAGCCTACTTACTAATTATAGTATGACACAGGAAGTGCGATTAAGTCATGTTTTGCTTTTCTATTGTCCAGAAGAATTGTGCAATTTTATTACTACCATAATATTCCTACGGAATAATTGATTGAGTGCAATGAATGCTTCCCAATGTAATTAATCATCGTTTTCAAATGTCTTGACTTGTTTTTTATTAAAATTACTATGTCAAGAATTATTTTCGTTCAGTACATAATATAATGTGCGTCAACATATTTTGCAAATAATATACCAAAGTACCTGCTGTATTCATACGACTCGAGTTTCAGTCTTCTTTTTGTGTATATAGTATAAATTCATTTTTACGTATAGCCATAAATATCAACCACGACTTCTAATTTGTATTATTTCAGCGTATGAAAGAACAACTTTTTTCAGTAACGATCAATTGCAATACAAAAACTTTTAAAAGCCATGAATAGAAACTGCAAATTGCTGCAGAAATCGCAGGTTTAAATATCATAATAGGCTTTAAGGAATTACATTTAGAAAGAGTTTGGGTACAAAAGAATTCGTAACAGGCTGTAGTTTAACTAGTCTCCGTTAATGGAGAAGTCCTTTCATTAAAGATAGAATTTCAAACGAAGAAGAAATTCTAGACATGGGAGATGGTAAAAGGTTCCGGAAACGTCTTCTAATGTCTTTATTTTATTCTCGGAAGAACAAAATATTGCATATGCATAGCGCAGACTCGAGGCATAAATGCACAACGCCGTTGATGACTGACAAACTATTCTAAATATTTGAGCAAGTTTACTACAGCCAACATGATGCAACATCAAAACTTGACAATCAAAATGAAACATTCAATGGACGTGTTTTCATAAAACAATTATACTAATGTTTTAATGTTTAAATGTATCCGGTTTTTGCTATACAAAATTCCCTATTCACTGAGCTATATCTAAATTGTTGTATTTCAAACAAACGTTGTCTTCAGCTAAATACGTAAGCATGTTGCGCGTTTCAAACCGCGACGCCGCGACGCCGCGACGCACAAATGCTCTTTACTGTAATAGTTGAACTTATCTGAGCATCAGTTTTTACTATGACAGAAATCAATAGCTGCAAGAAGAAATAACAATTATGTTGAGGCTACTTTTTGCAATTTATATATTGATGTAATTTGTCGTATCCATACTGGCTTATCCGGTTTACGTATTACTGGTAACGTTACTAAATATTAAGGGTAAATAACTTGATTTCATTCTTTACAATTGCATGTATGTTTGTTCCGTCACACTGAAATATTTGTTGGCTTCCTTTTCTCCATGCCGCATCGTAAAATATTTTGAAAAAATATATACACTATTTTAACGTAACGTCATAACTGCAGCGGGTTACTGTGCATGTTGTTGCCACCGATAATGTATAAATCTCATGTATAGCTTTAATCTTGAGACTTTAATTTTGAATATTTTGAAAAGGACGATTTATATGCAGTCTACCTATATTCTTTTTGGAATCCTTTTTTACAGGAGCTTTTTGACTGACCGTCCCTCGTTTTATATTCCGTACGGTCTTTAACTAAGGGGCATTTTTGTTCAGATAACTTGTTAGCTCATTTATAATACTTGCTGAGATTTTAAGAGTGCCTAACAATGATACACGTCATTGTCCCCTTTTATGAAAATTATAGAATAATAAAAAGAATACTGCTTGACTAAATTGAATTCAAAGCCCTCATATTGTTTTGAATGTTCTGATGTTTAAAAAGTACTCCGTAAAAAATAATACATAGCACTGTAATAGCGCCAAGGGTATAACCAGCTATCACAAATTGTAAAGTTATTCTGAACACTTTTGCAAACGCTAGTACAAACAGCGATGGCGTTAAAAGAACATCACATTAAAGAACGATATTTCCCAACATTTCTCGACGATCATTGTAACACTTGTTACTGGAAACTTGAAAATATATATAATAAATAAAAGCTAAAGTTATATGCAGAATAAATTCAATAATAGTGAGACATCAGATGGCATGAAAGGAGAGGGCATGATGTACAAATACGCGGCAGATTCCACATCACCTTTGGCCAATTTTGAGATTAACTTGGGTATGCTAAAGCCACGACTTCAACCCTTTTCAAAATACTGACAGTTTTTTTTTTTTGTATTTGAAAAAGTATCTCCGCGCCATAGATGACTTGCTTGGTTAACAAAAAGTACATAAACCATTTTATAAGAGTTAAACCGACATTAAAAAGTGGCAGAGCTGGTAATGACGACAGGCTTATCATGTGTATCACAGAAGACGAAAGTCGAAAGCCTCACACAAACATATAAAATCTTCCATTCTGTTGAAGCGCAGTAGAATCATGATCAGTCAACTATCTAATGTTTTAGCAGTTTTGTCTAGTAGATGTCCATTACAAAACAACGACTCAGGTTGGTACTAATGAAAGTCACTCTGACTTTGAGACAATTAATGAGACGGATTTAAGCTTTGTAACATGGAATAAAACAAACAATACATATCGGCTCGGGTGTAATGGGATATTGTCAACTTCGTAAAATTACTAACACTATCGCGTAAGGTGGAGAATCCGGTACCACTCTCGCCGGCGTGTGTTATCATTATAATAATAATTGTTACAAACACATATAACAAGCTAAACAAACGATCCTGTGGATCTTGATCTCTTCAAATTGATCTCAATTTGTTAACGCATAAATGTTGATTTTTACAATATTTTCTTTGGATATGTGCCAAACATGTCTGCTGTATAGTCTTAAAGAACGTCTATTGACGATTATATTTCATTATGATGACGTGATTGTATCCATGACCGACTAACCAATATCTGTTTAAGTAAGACAGACTGGTTAAAAAACGGAAAAGAAAAGAACCTATACAATTGTTAAATGTGTATGTTATAACTGGTACAAGATACTTTTGAATATCGTTTATCGACGAAGACATTAATGTGTTATGTTGTTTATTTTGCGTCATACGATCATATGACTTTACGTTCTACAACTTTATAAAGCAATATAAAGAAACATTTTACTGTACGGCGCTTTTTATGAAGACTTTAAGTATTCGTTTTACAACGTAGGAACATTTCTCTTAAATTTATTCAATGCTACACTTGATATGAGACATTACGAAGCGAAACAAATGATGCGATAACACAAATTTGATATTGTTTGAAGCTATAAAGTATGCATAAATGTAAAGATTTGTATGAGGATTACCTTTAAGCAGAAGGAGTGGTCTGTGCTTTGTTTGTGAACTGCCTAATTTTAGTACAAAACGACCAATGATGGCCCTATATATCGCTTACTGGAGTTTCACAGCTCAGACAGGTACAACAAGAAACTGCAAAAATTACTTCAAATTAAAAACCGGTCTGCAGATTCAGAGATTGTCAAGGCTATCCATAGAGATATAATAAAGAACACTTGATCCGCCCCGGTAATCCTGGATTTTTTGACAAATTAAGTTTTAGTAGAAAGTCAAGCAAGGAAAATTTTTGAGAAACCATTTTAAAATCGCACCATGCCTTCTGGAGATGTTACCTGGTTTTAGCTCGAGCAACCATATCAGAATAAAATGAAGACCGTTAGTACAGTATATTGTAAGTCAATGAACATTTCCATCAGACCAATGATTTAGGATGACAATTGATAACGTTTTGCTTTTGAGGAATCTGAAAAAGTGGAACAGTCTTTATATAAAATGACATAAGTAACCTTTGTGTAAAACCAAAAGAAAATCGAGGGAGCAGTTTCTAACAAGATGATATTTAAAGATTCTGCTATACAGACCAAAAAAGCATTTCGAAACATCAGCTTCAATCCGGTGAACATGTTTAGACATCTAAATGTCATATTCCCACATCTAGGAGAAATGACAAGCCTCGATTACATAATTTCGCACATTATCTATTTTATCGTGGTGAGAATCGTCCATTTCCTAATGTTTCTACCATTATTAGGCCGTTTTATAATGGTCTTTTTATGTTGTACTGGCTCGAGAGCGAAGTTTGGAGGCTTATACAAGAGATCGAGTATCAATTTCAAGGCCATTGTGGAAACACATGAAAATTGACAAAATTCTTAAATCCTTAATTCAAAATACACATAGATCACATGCCTAGAAAATACTAAGCATTTGCATTCTTGCATTACGAAAATATTCTCCTCTTGCTTATATACATATATTAAAAGATACGCAAACTACGATATATTCACAATTCCTTTGGTGTATATCCTTTGGTCAACAGGTTGCTGTTGATAACACGAATCAAATAAATTGTAAAATTATATTATGAAATACTGACATTCATTCTCTTAAATGAGATAATAAATAATACATTTTAGTCTCCAGAGTACATCAATCCCTTATAGAAACAAGAAACTAAAGACTGTGACTCACCGCAGACCTGGAGCGCCTGTATAAATTACAGATTGCGGTATATACCGGATTCAAGCAATTTGAATGAAAAGTATCTTTGTAACTGTGGTAATACTAACCCTATCCTTTAGTCAGTATATTTAAACATATTATACGCTAGATGCGTGCGGACATGCAATAATTTGCGTATTTTTGCCATGCGCTCCTAATGATAATCACACTTCAGAACATGCGCAGAAGACCGCTCCAGCTCAGCAATAAGCAACATCGGAAATATCACTTCACCAAAAATAGTGCACATAATTACATTTAGGTTTAATCGAAGTTATTCATATAGCACCAAATATTGAAGACTCTTGAAATTCATGCTACTTCTATATTATCGAACAAATCTTGATGGCACATATCTTTTTAGACCTAGTCCATCCATTCAGAAAAAAAATGATGCAGGTATAATCTTTTTTGAGGTTTTATACAGTTATGAACAACAATCTTTTCACATTGGAATATTTGTGTATATATGTACGTGTTTATTGTCTATATGGTTTTAAATTGTCTAATTTTTCGGCTCAGTCTTTTATTTCCTCCCGTTAACAGACTTTAACAAACCAAGTCTTTTATTTTGTGTTCTTTGCATCCAAATGATCTCGTATATCTATTTTATATTATTAAGTTACACTAACAAACAATTATTTCATGTGTAAAATAACTTAATTTGTGTAACGAATATCTCTGACTTTTAATGAAAATGTTCAAAAAACACTTCTACGCAGTTTGCACATTATCTGCTTCAGTAGAAGATAATATTTTCCCAGGAGATTTTTATTACAGTGACACGTAATAAATAACTTTAGATCTAATACACATGTATAAACAAAATCTTCAATAAGCAAGTCTCTGCAATATACTGAGAATATGTATAAAATACACATTTTGTGATCATTATGTATAATTTAGCAGTACGCAACAGCTGGAGATAATTGGTTTCTATTTGACTATGAACGTTCTCTAGTATTATGAGAACGAAATTTTATGGTATTAATATCAAAACGAAAGATTTTACGGGCTACCTGTAACTGGAAGCTTATGTAGCAAACAAAACAACTATGTCAAAAAGTGACCGAGTATTGCAGTGGCAGTACAGTAGTCCCCTACCCGTATAAAACACCTTAACTTGATCTTCAATAGTTGCCTTGACCTTTGACCAAAAACCATGGATCGTGTGTGCGGCACACAGTCTAATCATGGGGGAACATTTCTGTGTAGTAATAAAAAATTCTCCGATGCAATTAAAAGTTATGGGACAGAAACTCAGTTTTACTTGACCTTAAACATGACCTTGACCTTTATCCGACAAACCTACATCATGTGTTGACACATTGTCTCTCATCATCGGGAATGTTTGTGAATGTCTAAGTTAATTCATCAATGCATATAAAAGATATGGAGCAGAAACAATTTTTACTTGACCTTCAAAAGTGACCTTGACCTTTGATCTACAAGCATAAATCATGTATGTGCATCATCTACATATTGCCTTCTATTCATTACTAAGTTTTATGAACCCAGAATAAATGCTTTTTGAGTAATTTGCAGGATCCAAATTTGGATGGACAGACGAACAGATGGAGGGCATATCTATAGTCTCTTCCGGTGTTCCACCGGTAGGGGACTAACTATGTGCAGCAAATAATATAACTTACCAGTACAATAAAAGATGTAATTAACACATCCCTACAGCAAGATGTTAAGGATACATTTCTATAACCTACTTTTATCTTTAAAATAACTGGGTACTATAAAGCAAAGTAAGATGTCAACGTACCAATTAATTATCAAAATCAATTGGTTATGAATGTGAAAGGATTCCTTCAAAGATAGAAGCTAATTTTTTAAAAGCTTCTTTCGTAAGATTGTAGAAATACAAACTAGTTTACCTCAAAACGAACACTAGAACATTTCAGAAAAAAACTGGCTTAATCAGGGAAATAGTTATTCAAAGGTTTCTCAATTACATTTAAATTAATCCGCTATTTTTTCTGTTATTTAATTGAGTTTAAATCAGGTTGAAACTAAGAAATAGAGCATTTAATCAGAAAACAAAAACACATTTTGTGTTTTGTGTTGGATTAAGTGAATTAGGATCAACGTGTTTTCTTTAACAGAAAAATATTCCTGTAAAAACAGTATATGTTACCTTGATTATTGTTTTTCTAATGACGCCTGAAGTTAAACTAAACCCGTCCGCTAAGCTCAGTAAGGAGAGTGCAGATCTACGGGTCGTGAGTTTGATGCCAGGGCGGAGCTTATGTTCTCCGTGACAATTTGATAACAGACATTGCGTCTGAAACCATGCGTCCTCAACCTCTGATTCATGTGTACGTAAGAAGAACTGGTTTATACTGGTACAATCAGTATTTCTTGATTCTGTACCAGTACAAACTAGTTCTCCTCATTGACAAGTAAACTCCTAAAGAGTCGATGCGAAGCGTTATTAGCGAAGTACTGGGCCAGTGCATAGTGGTTATGATGCTAAAAAAATTTAGACGAAGCCAATGCTTAGCAGTTATGATGTTCAGCATTTAAAGCGAGTCATAGTAGTTAGGATGCTCAGCGATATAGGCGGAGTTGTGAGTAGTTGTGAGGTTTAACATTTAAGAGGAAGCCAAAGCCTAGAATGAAGTATCTACTCTTTTGTACAACTTGCACTGAAGTGGACTGTCCTCAATACACGCAAACATACTTGTAAAGTATGTGCATATGTCCATTTAGTTGAATGAGAAGTGTCTATTATAATAGATGAGTTATCCCCCTTCGAAATATTTTGACCTAAACGGAGTTAAATTACAAAAGTTCAAATCAAAATTAATTCGTCCACGTGTAACTTTCAAAAATGCAGTTTCAAACAAATGTTTTAGATATCTCAATAGAAGTGCGCGAATTTATACCTAATTAAATGCAATGTATCTATTCATACTTATTTTGTGACTAGTTCAAAAAAGCTTAAAGTATTTAAGTAAATAAAGTGATTAAATAACTTTTCAGTTAAATTATTATGTAAAATGTGTGTAAAATTTTGAAAATGTTGGTTAAATAATCCAAAGATATTAGCAGAAAATTCATTTTTTGTAAAGTCGCAAATAACATAGGTCTTTAAGTCGTATGAAATATCAGTTGAATATAAATAAAAATCATCGCTATTAATGTTATGCACATTTTTTCCGTGGAGTAATTTATTTGTGCAGAACATATGTTTATCAGTAACCTACAGGACCTAAAGGGATGTCAACGTTATAAAATTTTGCTTCTGAAGCCGAGTTTAGATATACTATGCTGCAATAGTCATCATTAAATTCTATGGAACGCTTCTCAATTTCAAAATATGATGGCCCACCTTGTTGTATAAGGTTAGATATCTTTTTGTAGAGGACCAAGCCACTGGTTTCAAATTTCATATTAGTTTTGGTCAAATTTTTATAGGACAGTTTATTAGACTGACTTTGCGATGCATGGCTCTATGGCTGTGTTTTGGGTGCTCTGCGCTTCTACCCTTACCTTTTATGTTTCATGTTATGTCCCTTACACGAATATGATCACTTAGTAAGTGTTCGACAAGGTCAATGTCACTCTGGATAACTTCACCATCAAATAGAAAGTGTTTTTGATATGTTTTGGTTACATTTCACATATAATGTTTGCTTCTTAAGCCGATTTGAGATATACCATGCTGCATTAGTATTCGTTAAATTCTATGGAACGCTTTTTAGTTTCTAAATATGATGGTGCACCTTGTAATAGGTTATATATCTTTTTGTAGAGGACCATGTCACTGGTTTCAAATTTCATATTAGTTTTGGTCAAATTTGTATAGGACTGACATATTAGATTGACTTTATGTTGTCGGCCTACTTTGCGATGCATGGCTTTATGGCTGTGTTTTGGGTGCTGTGTGCTTCTACCCTTACCTTTTATCTTTTATGTTATGTCCCTTACATGATAATGATCAATTAATAAGGATTCGACAAGGTCAATGTCACTTTGGATAACTTCAGCATCAGACAAGTGTTTTGTTTTTTCTTCTTTTACTGTATGTTTTGCTTACTTTTCTCATATACAACGTGTTATTCCATCCTTACACGCCCATCATTAGACTTTATTCAGCTCGAAACTAAAGATATATATTTTCCGCTTCTTAACAATGCCCCTTATTATTTCCTAGTACTCCTCAAATATCCATCCATTCCACCCACCCATCAGACGTATTCTTACTTATTCATATTTTTAAAATTTCTAATAGTCGAGCGCAGTGCCTTCCCGATAGCACTTGTTACTGACAAAGCGCTATGTAAAAGTAATGTATATTGCATCATTTTATGCTTCAGTTTTCACATGATCCACCCGTTCATCAACGGCTTACACTATGTTGTACACAGTAAAATACAAAATGACGTTATATGGATTATATGTGAAGCATTTTTATCATTTACATTGATAAACGTACATGTAAGAGGTCGTTTTTGCTTGAAATCGCTTGAATTTCTTACACGTTTTCAATGCCTTCTACCAACTTCTACTATGGGTTGTCAAATTTTAATTTTTGTTTCGAGTTAGGTATAGTGTTTTCTTCCAAGAAGCAAAGCTTTATGTTTTGGCTGGAAAATAGATCAATGAATGGAATTAAGACGTTTGAGTGCCATGTATACAACAACAGGTGTAATATTACACTAAGGGACGTGTAAAAAAGTAGAACTTGCAAGTTACTTCAACAGTTCTTTTTAGAAACAGTTTTTTTCAAATAGTTTATTATGTCAGTCCTTCATTCTTTGTTATTTGAAGTATTAAATCGCTTATTCAATCCCTTCCTCTGTCGTTAATGGAATTTCATTCTTCTAGTCTGGCGATGACAGAATGACAAGTATTCTGTTACGTTTGAAATTAAATTTGGTATCCCAAGCGTCTCATTCTAAAATCATAATTGCTTATTTAAAACGTACACATTCTATTCACTTAATGCACCAACAAATTAAAGTGTTGTATTTCGTTCTATATTTCATAAATCGAATTTTGATTTCAAAACAACTATTTTTTCGACTTAAAGCAAGAAATGAAATTAGTTTTTAAGTTAAAAAATAATAAAAAGCATTTTTATTTCTTTCTTTGTGTAATGACGTGTGGAGGTCTTTTTTAAATTTTATTCAGCTGAGACATTTCCACTAGAGAGAGCTACAAATGTAGTATCTTATGTGTCGTATGCAAGCATTCACTCAGCTTTTCTATTCATTTCTCACCATTCATTAGTCAGTTTTGTAGAACTTATCATCTCTAGTTAATTATATCATCACTCGATTGTAACATGTTTGTATACTGAAGGAAGTCAAGCACAAATATTGCTTTCAAGTTACATCTTTACAACAATATTTAACAGATATGCAACTTAAATGTTTGCATAAATCTTTTATTTAAACAGATTGCTGCTGATAATAGGAAAAGTCAACAAATACTTGTGCTTGTTTACTTTAAGGTTTGCTCTATATGATAAGATAGTGATATGGTATGTCCTATGTAATCATAGCTGTTATCTTATATGATGGAATGAATCGATTCTATTAAATGTTCAAGGGAGTTAACTGTCCAATACCGGAATAAACAACTCCTGGTTATTCTTATTATCTATATCTGGATATCTAGAGAGCAATTTTTGGCACGATTTTCACGTGTTGGAAAATTGCATTTTCCTGTCAAATATCAATATCGATAGCAGTTTAAAAAGGAATCTTTGTGAAAAAAAATGAGAACAGGTTTGTTGAGAATTAAGCAACAGAAATAATGTTTAACAGGACACCGTGAAATACAACTGCACGTATATTCCTGAAGTGAAACAACTGCAAAATATTGACAACAGCCGCCGAAAGATTTCGTTAGAACACTTTCATTGCAGTGTAAAATTTAATTAAAAATGTGCAACATGTACTTAATCGAACTGAATTTTGTTTTAAGTATGTCGAACTAAATTTTGGTGATACAATGATAAAAGTGAACAAACTGTTTTCAGCAAAGAACTCATCTATTCATTTAGTTAAATACAATTACTTATACTGTAAAGATCTATTCTTGTGTGTAGGTACAGATATGCAAACTGAAAATAATAAAGTTTGATCGTTTAGATATGTGCATGCATATTCTCTGTGATTATATGTTGGGTTCAAAGAAATTACCTATTCTTACAGTACGGATCAATATTTGTTAATAATGTCTAAACACTTCCTCGGTATTCTAGTTATGTTATTCTTTTATCCAGCTGAATTTTGTATCACCTTGATATCTTATATATCTTCTTTGCATGGTGATATAAAAATATGTTTTGCTTCACGGTCTGTTAGATAGATCTACTTTTTTATAATCAAATATTGACAAAACCGAGGTTTGGTAATATTTACAAAAAGATTCCAGTGCTGCAGCAATTCAAACGCTCATTTCCAGGAAAGAAAATAAATGTTTTAGTCTTTTTAACAAACTGAGAAATGCATAACTAAATGATATCAATGGTCTACTGCAGCTGGTAACTACATTGTTCTCTATCTTATAGCGTTTAGGCAATCTCAAGGGTTCTCTAGTATGATGGAAATCAGATATTACTGAATAAACATTGAACTGCTTATGCTATGATCGGATATCAATTTGAAGTTGCTGACATGACATCAACTATTGGTAGATAGGGTGTTATAAATAATAAACTTTCCAATACCATATCAATTTAAGTTTGCTGAGATTACGTAAATTTTGGGTGCATTGAAAATTATAAACCATATTTTGAGATAGTAACATATTTCGATTTGGGAATAATGTTTTTCATAAATATTAATTAAGAGCTTTTCAGGTCATTTGCATACTCATGAATATTAATTGAAATGTATCAAATATGCATTTAAAACGTTCATTTAGTACACATATATCTGTTCTTAACCATTGATAAGAATCTTATCAGTTTTATAATTGTCAAAGTAAAGCTTGTAAATATTCCATACATTAAGAATATACATTATTAGTATTTAACACTTATACAAATACTGCACAACGTAGTTTACACAGTTCAGTCTTGCTCATAGTATTTTCTTTATACACAATACCATAGGACTTTGTTTTAAAAATGTCACAACTTTATTGACCTTGTTGCCAAGTACATTTCTACAGTTGGTATATAAATAGCCTCGCATGCACATACAAACATATAAACCTGGTTGGATCGGTAAGCATTTGCACATTTATCTGCCACATTTCGTCTTGCAATCCACATTAGTATATGATATGTTACGTTGGGTATTATAGGAATACAGTCATACATGTCACCCTCGGTATCCTTTGTATGCATGCCAACTTAGATCCATTATTTTACGCTATCGATGCAAAGTTGTGAAGCGTAATTAGTATGTATATAACTGGCATATATGTATAGCTATGATGGTCTGTCTGTATAAACAGGATACACATGTTGTCAGTCTGTATAACCCAGATACCCAAAATGTCCTGCATCTATACCTAAGGTACCGACAGTTGCCCTTTTTATGCCACGGCCACTCAAAGTGTATTTATATGTATCACTAACCTGACTTGTATGTTTATCCATGTTACTTACCCAGAGTGACCTGTCTACCTGGATTCATTGCCGGTCTTTATGTATATCAAGGATATCCGTATTGGCATACAGATATAGCCCAGATAGCCTGTATGTATACAATGTTTACCACGAGAGGCCTGTTTGTACACCTAGGATACCCATAGTTTTCTGTATATATAGCCAGGAAGACCTATATACCCAGTATACCCAGAGTGGTCTTTATGTGTAGCAAGTTTACAAATAGCAGTACCTAGGAGCCAATAGTGGTCTGTATTTATAGCCAAGAAGACCTGACAGTATACCAAGGATACCCAGATAGACCTGCCTTTGTAAACGGTCAGGATTTTTGTATACCCAGGATACTCAAGGTGGCCTACCTAGGATGCACTCAGGTGACCTGTCTATATACCGGGCATATTCAACACATATACTGGCCTAATGTATAGCAACGACGGTCTGCCTGTATACCCAGATTTTTTTTACCCAGAAAGGCTTATTATGTAAAACCGGGATATCCATGATGGCCAGTATATATGGCCACGATGACATGTTTGTATATCCAAGCTACACAGAGTGGTATGGTTTTTATACCGTGGATACATAGGTAACCTGTCTGTATACCAATGCCATCCAAGAACCTGAATGTATAGCCGTGACGGCGTGTCTATATAACCAAGATACCAAGAATGGTATGTATGTAAATCGAAGATACCCTTAGTAGCCTTTATATACAACTGTAAAGCCAGGATGACATGCCTGTATACACAGAATATCCAGAGTTGCAAGGAAATTCGGTTTGCCCTTCTGTATGTCCAGAATACCCATAATTGCCTGTCTGTGTATTCAGTATTCCAGTATTTGTCAGCATGTATACATGTGTAGCCAATATGACCTGTCTGTATGCACAGGATACCCAGATAGGCCTTTCTGTATACCCATGACCTGTATTCATTGCCAAGGTATCCAAAGTGTACTGTATGTATGGCCAGGGTGGCTATACATGTATGCACAAAACACACAGAATGAATGATTGTATAACTAAGATACCTATAGTGGAATGTACATGTATGTATACCCAGGATAAATTTCCTGTATAACTAGGATACCCATTTTATCTGTATCAAGACTACCTATTGTTGTCTATATGTATAGACAGATTTTCCCTAGATGTCTGTATGTTTAGAAAGTAGGGCCAGTCTACATACACAGGATACCCAGAGTGGCATGTCTGTATACCCTCGATACCGATAGTGGCATCAATATTTAGCTCGGATGGTGTGTCTGTAAACAGATGATACCAAAAATGGCCTGACTATATATCACTTCTACAAAGTTTGCCTGTCTGTATCCTAAGAATAGTCATAGTGGCATGTATGAAAAGCCAAGCTTGCCTGCCGGTATGCCAAAGATACATATTTGCCTTCTCCAAACCACTAGATACGTTTAGTGCTCAGTCGTTATACCAAGTATACTATTGATACCAATTTAGGCTACCCTGGCTGTAAACCCAATATATGTTTTAAATAGTAAATCGTATAATTATCCGTCAAAATACTTCAAAACCTTACATAAACCTTTTGTACATTTTCCAGTAAATATTAGAAAAACTGAACATACTGACTTCTTGACGGTCATTGTGAAAAGTGGTTGTCTTATTGGTTGTCTGAGATGGTATCAACCTGATTTAAAATAGTAATGTTTTTTAATCACAATACTGTGCTAAACTACACAAAACAACTATGTAAACTCTATAATGTGTGCAAAGAAATGTCATATTGACATTTGGCAGCCATTTTGAAAAAAAATGAGCGCCATTTTGGTTATCTGAGGTTGCCTACATGGCGTATGGTCTTATTATCAGTTGTATTTATCAATCTTAATATTGCAATAAATTACATTAAAACTTATGTAAACGCTCATATATATGCATACTTTTTAAAATACTTACCATTGGTGGTTGTTTTGGTCGCCATTTTGAAAAAATGGCAGCCATACTTGCTGTGTGACATAGGTTCACAGTTTGAAATAGCCGACAGATATCTACCTAATACAAAAGAATTGCCTTGCTTTTGTGAAAAAAAAAAACTACACAATTATGCTAAAGATAACTGTTGGTCAGAAGTCAACTCCACACACCTACTTCTAGCAGTATCTACACATAAAACACTTTTGATGGCGATAAAAACAGTTGCGTTTATCAAGAAATGAGTGTCCCACATATCTTTTGTTACCTTTCAGTTTTTCAAATCATGAAAATTTTATATAAAACAATAAATATTGTACAGCTGTACATACATGCCAATTCTTATCGCAATTTTGTACGATTTTGTCATTTTCATTAATATTAGTTAATATGCAAATGAGCTAATTTGTTTATAGCGATTTATTTTCATAGTTAAATACATTGGTTTCAATTAACTACCATTTTTGCTCACTTATTTCATCAAACTGGCGGAGATATGATGCCATATAAGTGAAATTAGTAAACTGCACTTAATGACCTTTGACCTAACTTCTTGACCTTAATCTGACCTTAGAATTGTGACTACCCGCATCAATGAACTACTTATATCATATACTTCACGTATAACACATAAAACTTCCATCTTCACGAAATGCCTATGTAGGTGTTTTCCAGCCACATATATGAAAATAATTGGTAAACTATTAAAGAAGTTATATCAATTACTAGTAGCATGTTTATTAATTATGGCTACTTTGTGTGTAGGGCATTCAATATGGTACGTATAATATATTTCATACCGTGTATGGAATTACATATTTCAATCCTAATTTTGTGACAATTAGAAACATGGCGTTATGATTTACTTACCTGGAA